>NC_057802.1:378727221-378727436 GCF_018294505.1 Triticum aestivum | reverse complement strand
AGGAGGGCCCCGCCTGGGCCCCGGCGGGCCGGCGCGCGGGCGGCGCAGGCGAAGTGGGCGCGGCGTCTCAACGAACCAGGAGGCGACACGTGGCGGCGGTGAGGGCGGCGGACAAGTCCGTCGATGGGGATTTCGTCCGGCGGCGGAGAGGGGAATTTGCTAGGGTTTCATCCGGGATTTTGGACGGGGAGGACATATTTATAGGTAGGAGGAGT
>NC_057802.1:378530887-378727156 GCF_018294505.1 Triticum aestivum | reverse complement strand
GGCGCGGCGTCTCAACGAACCAGGAGGCGACACGTGGCGGCGGCGAGGGCGGCGGAGAGGGGAATTTGCTACGGTTTCATCCGGGATTTTGGACGGGGAGGACATATTTATAGGTAGGAGGAGTTTGGAGTGTCCAAATGGGGTGTAGTTTTCGCCCACGCGATCGTGATCCGACGGCGGAGGACATGGAGATGGTTTGGAAAGGTTATTGGGCCGTTTTGGAGGGGTGTTGGGCTGCAACACACACACGAGGCCTTCACAGTTACCCGGTTAACCGTTGGAGTATCAAACGACCTTCAAATGGAACGAAACTTGACGGGTGGTGTCGTGGAATTGTCACAACAGATGTCCTCATGCAAGGACTTAGTCGTGGAGCCATCGCAACTAGGAAGCTTAAAGGGGTTAAACGGGACAAAGGACACGAGGATTATACTGGTTCGGCCCCTTACGGTGAAGGTAAAAGCCTACTCTAGTTGAGGTGGAATTACTTAAGGTTTCGATGACCAGGGAGCTAAACCGCTATGCCTGGCTATCGATGTGATCTTACTTGTCCTGAACCGCCGCTGGGTCGTCCCTTTATATAGAGAGGTTAACGCCCAGCGGCTCTCAGAGTCCCGGCCGGCTTATAACAGTGTCCGGCTCGGACTCTTAACTATTCCTGCCTTACACTACAAGTCATGCCTTAACGGCGGTTTATCACTACGGGCCTTAAGCCGCCTCTAGGCCTTAAGCCCATTACTGAACCGCCATCCTCAAGCTTGATATAGGGCTTCATGGGATGATCGTCATGACATAACCCGGCCCCTCCTGGGCGGGTGACTCCAGTAGTTATATCCCCAACATTAGGCCCCAGATTGATTTGAACCGATTCATGTCAATCTTCAATACCTTAATAAAAAATCTTCTGGCTTCTGTCCGCGCAAAGGCTATAACCCGCCATGACGTCATCTTCTGGATTCTTTGTAACCCGCCGTGACGCCATCTTCTGGATTCTTGTAACCCGCCGTGACATCATCCGCCATTAATGCACGTTCTGCCCAACGTATCTCAACGGATCCTTGTCTTAATAATTGTCCCGAAAATCGAGGCGTCTTCGCAGCTGGATAACCATGTCTTCAGCCTCCTCGTTTCTCGCGCCCATTCATCAGCCGTCCCTTATATGTAGGCCCGGCCCTCAGGTCTTCGTCATTCTTCCCTTTCCATCGTCTTCCTCCTCTCGACACCTCAGAGCCGAGCTCCGCCGCCGCCGCCGCGCATCCCGTCTGCACCAACCAAGGCCGCTGCATCGACCTGTCTTGACCAGAGAACCGCGGCGCACCTCCGCTGCTCATCAGCACCAGTAAGTCCTCGTCGTCCCGTATACTAGATCCGCATTAGGGTTCGCGAGTTCTTCTGTGTTCTTCGTTGTTCCTCGCGATTCCTTCGCAGTTCTTCCACAACGGCCTCCTTTGATCTAAGAGCAGTGCATAACTTCGGCGGTAGTCGTTTCACACCCATTTTCAATACTAGCAGATCCCTTTTGCTTGCAAAAAGACCTCATTTAGAGCCCTCGAACTTCTCTGTACCAGTTTTTAGGTCTAGAAATTTTTCTTTTCTGGACGATCGTTTGATCCAAAATAATCCCTGCAATCTGTGAAACTTGTTTGTGCAACACTTAGGCAAAAAATTGCATCCGTTAGCCATGGCGGCTCATATCGCCGGCTTAAAAGAGGCCATGCTTTGTGAAATTTCTGGATCATTCATAATAGAGTTAAATAACTTAATTGCTCATGATATCCACGGCGGCTTAAATAACCTGACACAATTAGCCATATATCATTAGGCCCTTTCATAAGCCGCCATCTTGAAACTGAACTGAAATTTTCCTCCGGCTTAAATTTGAACCGGAAATTTTATTTTGTCATAGGCTTCCATCTTTCACAATGCCGCCTAAGGCTCCCAAAGCACCCATCACATGCAACTGGGTCAGATCCAACGTCACCGATAACATCTTAGCTGATTTCATGAAAACGGGTTACCTGCCAAAGAAAGAGGTCATGTCCTATCGTGCTCCTGACCCGTCAGAAGAGAGGCCTCAACCCAAGGATGGGGAAGTTGTCATATTTAATGATCACATGAACCGGGGCTTTGCTCCTCCCGACTCAAAATTCTTCAGAGATGTCCTGCACTTTTTTGATCTGCGACCTCAAGACATCGGACCCAATTCCGTGTCAAACATCTGCAACTTCCAAGTGTTCTGTGAGGTGTACCTCGGAGAAGAACCCAGCTTGCTACTCTTTAGGGAGTTATTTTACCTGAACCGCTAGAATGAATGTGCCAACGGGCCTAGCTTGGAACTCGGTGGAATCTCAATCCAACGACGGAGAGATTGTCTCTTCCCTTATGCTGAGCCGCCAAGCCACCCGAAAGATTGGAACCAGACATGGTTCTACTGCCAAGACACTTCTCCGGCTGACGAGAACCCTCTGCCCGGCTTTCGCGCCCTGCGTCTGGAGTCAAATCACCCCTTGCCAGACAAATTATCTCAAGCTGAAAGTCAACCACTTACTCCCACCATCAACAAAATCAAAGCTCTTCTGGGGAACGGCTTAAATGGCATTGATCTGGTCCGGGTCTGGATTGCCTGGCGGGTGATTCCTTTAAGCTGCCGCCCCGGCTTGATGTGTGATTACACGGGCCAGAAGGATGATCCTCTTGGGCACAGTCCAGACGACTTACCCGAGGACGTCATTGATGATACAACCAAGTCTCTTCTGAACGAGAGCCTGGCAGATTGCGGGAGAGTGGGCTGAAGCCCTTTCTACAAGGCTAACCCGGCTCCAGCGGTAAACCATTGACCTGAATACTTCACCTTGCATTTTAACGATTTTGTCTTAACTCACTAACCTTTTTTGTATTTTACAGGCTAATGATAAATTTTGGAAGGTCAAGTATGACCACGAAGCTGCCAAGAAAGCCAGAAAAGTTAAGAAAGACGCCAGGAAAGCCGCTCCTCGTAAGAAGGGCAATAAACCTAGCGCCTCGGACCTGCTTCGTCTGGAAGACACCTCCGAGCCAGAGGTAGCTCTTGACTCTTTAGGCTCCTTTTTTAACCATCTTATTGACACGGATTATCAGCACGAGGACACTGGAACGAGTCATGAAGTGAATGAAGAGATAACTATAATTTCCGCTGACTCTGAGCCTTTGCCGAGACAGAAAGTCCGAAGAGTAACCCGGAAAGTAAGATTTTCACATCCTTTAGCTTATCAGGATCCTCAATTTCTTTTGAAGCGACAGATTTATGAGAGTCGGAGGCAGACCCGGACCAGCAAAGATGCAGACCTCTCCTCTGGCTTACCCGAAGCATCAAGGAAGCGCCGGACTGAGGTTATCTCCGACTTATATTCTTTGTATCCTTTGGCGGGCGCCACTCGTCCACCCCTTAATTCTTCCGACTCAAACTACCAGGGAACTTCGCCTTCCTCCGACGACTCAATGCAGTCCAGCTTGCCGGCTTTCAAAACCGCTCCCGGGTAATGATGATCAGTTGATTTTATGCTTATCTTACTCATGTGTTTGCACTAACCCTTTGATTTGCAGTGTACAAGTGAAGCCCAGCAAGAGGGCGAAGAAAAATAAGCCGGCCGAAGAGCCGGTCCTGGCTGAGCCGGAACTCAGAACGGCTGCTCCTAATGTCTCTGCTGATGAGTCGCCGGCTGTACCATCTCCTGATGCCCCCGCTGCTCCAACTGTTGAACAAGCTATAGAAGGTTCTGAGAACCCGGAGATCCCCAGCCCGGCTCATCCAGATGATCCGGACATTGAGATCACCCGGATTGAGTTTGTCGAACCGGGACGACCTACCATGCTAGCCAAGTGCTCTGCCAAGGAAGAACTTCTGGAGCGCCGCCGAGCCAAGTTGAACATCACTGATTATGCTCATCTGAGCATTGAAGATATTGTCTCTGGCTATGTGAATCAAGTGCACAACAGCCGGGATCTGGAGATTGACATGGTGAAACAAATACAGCAAAAATCTGAGGTACAACTCTCTTTCTTACTCCATAGTTATACTTACCATGCCAGCCCCAAAGTCTATTACTTATGATAAAAATATGTTGTAGACTTAATACCGGCTTAGTAACACTGCAAGAAAAAACGGCTTACCTGATAGCACTCAAGGTCCGGTTTAATCAGCATATCTGAACCGGTCCTTACATTTGTTTTAATCAAGTAGTTGAACAGCAATATGCATTAGCCCCCAAGTACCAAGTACCTTTGCTTGCAAAGTGCTTGGGACTTATTTGCATGAACCGCCACTGTAAATAGAGCTCTTCAGCATACATTAGCCCCCAAGTGCCATGTGTCTTTGCTTGCAAAGTGCTTGGGACTTAATGTTACATTATAATCACCCTAACTGTGACCCGGAATTTATACAGGCCGCCGTCAAGGAATTTGAATCGAAGATCTCTGATTTAAAGAACCACGTGAAGACTCAAGAAAATGAAACCCAAAAGGCCAACTCCAAGTTTGAAATCAGCGTATCTGCTCAAGAGAAACCGAAGAAGAAATTTGAAGCAGAGAGAAAAGCCTGGGCGGATGAAAAGGCGGCTTTGCTCAGCCGGGCCGAACAAGCGGAGGCCACTCTTGCTGGAACAGCCGCCGAGCTATCCGGCTTAAAACACCATGTTTCTCAGATGGTCTCCGCAATCTTTGGTAAGCTACTCTATAAGTGTTTAGCTAGTTTACATCTTTTCCAAAGAGCATCTCAATTGTCATTAGCTTACCTGTCTTTGCAATGCATGCCCCAAGAGCTCCAATCTTAATCAAAATGTGCTGACAAAATTGAAGGCGGTTTATACCTTGGTAGAGCAACTTTACACCGGGTCACAACGTGACTTAGCCGTTGTGGCTCTGTCAAACGAAGTTCCCACTCACCTGGCGGATGTACTCAGGCGGCTTGCCGTACTTCCTCAACGCTTCCAAGAGTTGAGACGGGCTTCTGCAAGAGCCGGAGCTATAGCCGCTCTGAGCCGGGCCAAGGCGTTTCTACCGGAGCTACAGCCGGCCGACATCGCCCTTGGGTATCCCAGCTTGAAGGAAGACGGCACCCCCTTTGACTAGAAGGACTTCGCCGCTTGTGTGAAGAGCGTACGCCCTGTGGCCACTTTGATTGGCAATGACACAGATCTTACCAAATATCAACCGGGCTATGACGCGGAGAATCAGAGAATCCCAACACCACGTTATGAAGCAGTCAGCCTGATTCCTCCAACTCGTAAGCATACCTTCGCCCCTGAAGTTGACCCGGCCGGGTTAATTGATGATGAGGCATAATTTGAAGCCTTGAGTGGCATTGACTGGAAATCGTCAACCTTCCAGGTCATGGAAACAGCCGGAGGAGCGGAGAGGGATGACCCGGCAACCTCAGGCCAACAACGCCCTTGATCTCGTAGGCAACTCATGGTTATGTCTTTAAAAACGATGCCTCACCTTTTGGACTTGGGGAGTCATGTAATAGAGTAGGACAAACACTTAATTTTGTCGTGCCGTTGCGCACGTGTGTAGCGCTCAACTTTGTTTAAGCTGCCCTTTTACATTCTTCTGGGTTATGCTTGATCCTCTATTTTCCTTATGTTTAAAAAGCTGTCTTTAATTGTCCTGCATAGAAAAACAAATCACAAGTCCCCTGGCGGCTTACTGCATGGAGAGTCATACACTTTACATATAACCCGGAATCATAACAAACTGGTTCTCCATTATATCTTTGAGACAACCATAACATCATACCTGTGATCCTTCAAGTACACCTCCGGTCTATGTGATCCGAATAATGAGTAAAAACCCCACTATGTGACATGATGCTTATCATGTGTGATCAACTTTATTGACCAAAGTTAAGCCGGTGGAGTAGAAACCACCCTTGAACACCTTAGATATAATCAAAAGAACTTGTTTGCAACAAAGAGATTTCAAAAATTTGGAGGCTTTTCATTCGAATACGACCAGAGAACCGTCCCAAAGGGGTTAAGCTAAGATTCGAATACGATCATATAGCCCCCAGTGGCTTTGGCGTTGCCGATCAAGAGGGTACCGACAGCTATGTTCCCTTTGGTTCGAATACGACCTATGTTTGAACAGGAAGCCCCCAAATGACCTTGAAAGTTGTTTAACGACACTGATTCGAATACGATCCACGTCGGTTCCCAAAGGGGGTTGAGCTATGATTCAAATATGATCAAGAAACTCCCCAGTGAGCTTGGCAATATGCCAATCAAGTGGGTATCGACAGCTATGATCTTTTTGGTTCGAATACGACCTATGTTTGAACAGGAAGCCCCCAAGTGATCATATATTTAACGGCTAGATTCGAATACGATCATAAGCCGGATCAGCCTCCAAGTGACCATGTGATATCATAATGAAAATAACAATGACACATTTACCTTTGAAGGGGAAAAAAGGACAGAGGTCCTGCTTTATTATTCATCATAATATATACATGGCTATAGAAATATGTACATTACGAGAGCCGGTGGCTCAGGTGTAATAAGGCCGAAGCTGAGCTATATTCCACGGCCGGCGGGTCTCCTCCTCCGACTTACGTGAATCTTTGTGCTCTCGAATATCGATGACGTAGTATGACCCGTTGTGCAAGTTCTTGCTGACCACAATGGGCCCTTCCCAAGGTGGGGATAACTTGTGTGCATCTGTTTGATCCTGGATGAGCCGGAGCACCAAATCACCTTCCTGAAAGGTCCTGGACTTAACCCGGCGGCTGTGATAGCGGCGCAGGTCTTGTTGGTAAATCGCCGAGCGAGCTGCTGCTACGTCACGTTGTTCGTCCAACAAGTCAAGAGCATCTTGACGCCTTGCTCATTGTCCGCCTCGACATAAGCCGCCACTCGAGGCGAGTCATGGCGGATGTCGCTAGGGAGAACCGCCTCAGCTCCGTAGACCATGAAGAAAGGCGTGTAACCCGTAGACCTGTTAGGAGTAGTATTGATGCTCCATAACACAGAGGGTAACTCCTCCACCCAACAACCCGGCGTCCATTGTAAAGGGACCAAAAGCCGGGGCTTGATGCCTTTCAAGATTTCCTGATTGGCTCTCTCAGCTTGACCATTGGATTGGGGGTGAGCTACTGATGAAACATCAAGCCGAATATGCTCTCGTTGGCAGAATTCTTCCATGGCGCCTTTAGACAGATTGGTACCATTGTCAGTTATAATGCTGTGTGGAAAACCAAAGCGAAATATCACCTTTTTCATGAACTGAACCGCCGTGGCTGCATCACACTTACTAACTGGCTCTGCCTCAACCCACTTTGTGAATTTATCCACCGCCACCAAAAGGTGGGTCTTCTTATCCTTGGACCTTTTGAAAGGCCCAACCATATCAAGCCCCCAGACTGTAAACGGCCAAGTGATTGGAATCATCCTCAACTCTTGAGCCGGCACGTGAGCACGTCTTGAGAACTTCTGACAACCCTCACATTTACTGACTAGGTCCTCTGCGTCAGCGTGAGCCGTCAGCCAATAAAAACCATGACGAAAAGCCTTCGCCACAAGGGATTTCGAGCTGGCATGATGGCCACAATCCCCCTCGTGAACCTCTCGTAAAATTTCTTGACCCTCCTCAGGGGAAACACAACGCTGAAAAGCCCCAGTAACACTGCGATGATGTAGCTCGCCATTGATAATTATCATTGACTTAGACCGCCGGGTTATCTGTCTGGCCAAAGTTTCATCCTCAGGCGAGTCTCCCCGGGTCATGTAAGCCAAGTATGGCACTGTCCAATCTGGGATAACGTGAAGAGCCGCCACCAACTGTGCTTCTGGGTCAGGAACAACCAAGTCTTCCTCTGTAGGCAACTTGACAGAAGGGTTATGCAGAATATCCAAGAAAGTATTAGGTGGCACCGGCTTACGCTGAGAGCCCAGCCGGCTTAAGGCATCAGCCGCCTCGTTCTTTCTGCGGTCAATGTGCTCCACTTGATAAACCTGAAAATGCCCGGCGATGGCATCAACTTCACGGCGATAAGCCGCCATGAGGGGGTCCTTGGAATCCCACTTGCCTGATACCTGTTGAGCCACCAAATCTGAGTCGCCAAAGCATCACACCCGGCTTAAGCTCATCTCCTTAGCCATCCGAAGACCATGGAGCAAGGCCTCATACTCAGCTGCATTGTTAGTACAGGGGAACATCAACCATAGTACATAACGAAATTTGTCACCTCGAGGGGAAGCTAAAACGACTCCAGCCCCCGAGCCCTCCAACTGCCTGGACCCGTCGAAGTGAATAGTCCAGTATGTGTTATCTGGCCTCTCCTCAGGCATCTGCAGTTCTGTCCAGTCGTTGATGAAGTCTACCAATGCTTGAGATTTGATAGCAGTGCGTGGCACATACTTTAAATCATGAGGCCCAAGTTCAATGGCCCACTTAGCAACTCTTCCGGTGGCTTCTCTGTTTTGGATGATATCTCCTAAAGGAGCAGAACTAACCACAATGATGGGGTGTCCTGGAAGTAATGCTTAAGCTTTCGGCTTGCCATGAACACCCCATAAACAAGCTTCTGCCAATGTGGATACCGTTGCTTGGACTCATTGAGTACTTCGCTGACATAGTAAACCGGCCGCTAAACCGGATGTTCCTTACCCGCCTCCTTGCGCTCCACCACAACGGCCACACTGACAGCTCGTGTGTTAGTGGCTACATACAACAATAAGGGCTCCTTATCGACAGGAGCAGCAAGGACTGGCGGCTCAGCTAACTGTCTTTTCAAATCCTCAAAAGCAGCATTAGCAGCATCACTCCAGACAAAGTCATCTGTTTTCTTCATCATCTGATACAGTGGTATGGCCTTTTCGCCCAACCGGCTTATAAATCGACTAAAAGCAGCGATGCGACCCGCCAGACGCTGGACGTCATTTATGCACGCCGGCTTAGCTAGATAGGTGATTGCCTTGATCTTCTCCGGGTTAGCTTCAATGCCTCTGTGAGAAAACAGAAAACCCAAGACCTTGCCTGCAGGAACACCAAAAACACACTTGGCCGGGTTAAGCATCATCTTGTAGACCCGAAGATTATCAAAGGTCTCTCTTAGATCATCTATCAAGGTCTCCTTCTCTCTGGATTTGACCACAATATCATCCACATAGGCAGGAACGTTGCGCCCAATCTGATCATGAAGACAATTCTGCACGCAACGCTGGTAAGTCGCCTGTGCACTCTTGAGCCCAAAAGGCATAGACACATAACAGAAAGCTCCAAAGGGAGTAATGAACGCCGTCTTCTCTTGGTCCTTAACAGCCATTTTGATCTGATGGTAACCAGAGTACGCATCCAAAAGACTCAAACGCTCACAACCCGCCGTAGCATCAATAATTTGATCAATACGAGGGAGAGCAAAAGGATCAGCCGGACAAGCCTTGTTTAAATCCGTATAATCCACACACATACGCCAGGTGCCATTCTTTTTGAGTACGAGCACCGGGTTAGCTAACCATTCTGGATGAAAGACTTCCACAATGAACCCGGCCGCCAAGAGCCGAGCTACTTCCTCACCAATGGCCTTCCGCCTCTCCTCATTAAACCGACGGAGGAATTGCCTGACTGGCTTAAATTTTGGATCAATATTAAGAGTGTGCTCAGCGAGCTCCCTCGGTACACCCGGCATGTCAGAAGGTTTCCATGCAAAGATGTCCCAGTTCTCACGGATGAACTCGATGAGCGCGCCTTCCTATTTAGGATCTAGATTGGCGCTGATGCTGAACTGCTTAGATGAGTCACCTGGAACAAAGTCAACAAGCTTAGTCTCATCGGCCGACTTAAATTTCATTACCGGCTTGTGCTCCATGGTTGGCTTTTTCAGAGACGTCATATCTGCCAGGTCAACATTATCCTTATAAAACTTCAACTCCTCTGTCGCACAAACAGATTCAGCGTAAGCAGCGTCACCTTCCTCGCACTCCAAAGCTACTTTTCGGCTTCCATGAACCGTAATGGTCCCGTTGTGACCCGGCATCTTGAGCTGCAAATATACATAACACGACCGTGCCATGAACTTGGCGTAAGCCGGCCGCCCAAATAGAGCATGGCACGGGCTTCTGATCTTGACCACCTCAAAAGTCAGTTTTTCCGCCCTGGAGTTGTACTCATCTCCAAAGGCTACTTCCAGCTCGATCTTACCAACTAGATACGCCAACTTACCAGGCACCACGCCGTGGAAAACAGTATTGGACTGGCTGAGGTTTTTATCGGTTAATCCCATACGACGGAAGGTCTCATAATAGAGGATGTTGATGCTGTTGCCCCCGTCCATGAGCACCTTAGCGAATTTATACCCACCAACCTGACGAGCCACCACCAAAGCCAGGTGACCTGGATTATCAACCCGGGGAGGGTGATCCTCCCTACTCCATACAATAGGTTGCTCAGACCATCGCAAGTAACGTGGAACCGCCGGCTCAACAGCGTTCACAGCCCTTTTATGAAGCTTCTGGTCTCGCTTGCACAAACTGGTAGTAAACACATGATACTGTCCACTGTTGAGCTGCTTTGGATTGGCCTGATACCCCCCCTCCTGCTGCTGCTGATTACCCTGGCCAGATTGCTGGTTGAACCCCCCTTGATTACTTTGAAAATTCTGAAAATTGGAATTTGAACCGCCGCCCGGGCCATGAAAGCCGCCGCCGCCTGAGCCGCCGCCCTGCCCATTGTTGCCATTGAAAGTGTTGGAATTTTTGGCAGCTTTCATGATTGCACAGTCTTTCCATAGATGAGTGGCTGGCTTCTCCCTAGAACCGTGCCTTGGACAAGGCTCATTCAAAAATTGCTCAAGCGTCGGGCCTGATCCGGCGGATCGGGGAAGTGGTCTCCCCTTACGTCGGTGGTTGTTACCTTGCGCATTGGTGTTGGCCACAAATTCCATACTGCCATCTGCCTTACGTTTATTACTTCCCTAGTTCGCCGGGTTATGCTGAGGGCCCTTGCCGTTGCCGTTCTTCTTTCCCTTCCCTGTCTTTTCCTCATCAGACGCGGGATCCTTGGTACTATCAGAGTCGGCGTACTTGACCAGAGCCGCCATCAGTGTACCCATATCGTTGCAATCGCGCTTGAGCCGCCCAAGCTTCATTTTCAGAGGCGCAAAACGACAATTTTTCTCCAACATCAAGACCGCAGAGCCGGCATCCATCTTATCAGACGAATGTATTATCTCTTTGACCCGGCGTACCAATGGGTTGTAGACTCGCCTTCTTGCTGTTTGCAGTTAGTCAAATCCACAATCGACATTGATTGCCTACATGTATCTTTGAAGTTTTGGATGAACCGGGCTTTTAGCTCTGCCCATGACCCGATGGAATTGGGCGGCAGTCCCTTCAACCAAGTGCGGGCAGTCCCAGCCAACATCATGGTGAATTATTTGGCCATTGCCGCTTCGCTGACCTCCAGCAACTCCATAGCCATCTCGTAGCTCTCAACCCATGCTCCGAGCTGTAAATCAGCCGTGTAATTAGGTACCTTCCTAGGTCCTTTGAAATCCTTGGGCAGACGTTCGTTACGGAGAGCCGGCACCAGGCAAGGGACGCCTCCGGCTCTTGTAGCCATGCCTGCCTTAATAGAAGCCATCGGGTAAACCGGAAAAGGCTGGTAAGCCGTCATCTGAGCCGCCTGCTCAGCTTCCTGAGGCGCTTTGTCTTGATCTACCGCATTAAAGGCTCCATTATGTGCCGGGCCATGCCCCCCCAGGAAAGTCACGGGGCCGGACGTTGCTTGAGCCGGTCGCCGACGCCATGTGTCTGCTATAACTCGAACTCCGGTTTTGACGAATTGCCTGTCGACGGGTCGAATGAATCCTATCCCGGTTATATGAATATGCCTCCTGCTGCGCCAAAGCCATCTGAAGAAGTTCTCTGACCCTGCGGGTTTCGACCGCCGTTGGGGAGTCACCCTCAACTGGAAGAGCCGCCAGTCGCGCTGCAGCAGCGATCATGCTTTCCAACTGGTTAGAATAATGACCCGGTGGTGTTGGCACATATGGAGGCAGTGCAGTATTCACACGGGGAGGCCCCATCACTGGTGGCTGAACCAGCGTTCCCACCCCAGGTGTCGTGATCTGATTTATCTCTGGCGGGTTGCTAGGCCCTGCACCGGGTGTGTTAAAGAGGTTGCGAGGATCATAAACCGGAGGGAGCTGAGATTGAGCCTTCTGATACCTCCTTCTCATGACCTCATTGGATGCGTTCTGATCCTTCGTGAGCCGAAAAGACTGTGCCTGAATAAACTGAGCCTGGGCATCCAGAGCCGCCCACTCTGCAGCCATCCTAACTCCTTCCGCTGCCAGGTCTTCCTTGGCCTGCGCTATGTCCAATTTTAGTTGTGCCACTTCTGCATCATGTTGAGCTTGATCCGCCGGGACGACCGTAGCAGTTAACAGGGCCGTCATCTTATCTGTGAAATCCATTAGCACCTGAGCCGGCGAGTGCACAGGGTCTCCTGCCCCAGCGGCGGGGTTTTGGACAGGTTGTGTGCCGGCCATGAAGATTCCAACCCGGCTTGGTGGCTCAAAGGGGTCCAGAATACTGTCGCCATCGGAACAACCCCTGAGCCTGCCATCTTGAAGTTGATATAACGAGTTGGTCTTATCTGTGGACGACTCACCGTCAGAGCGGGCGGCCGTCTCATCGCCAGATCCAGATCCTTCAGAGAGTCCTCCATGGACGCATCCCACGAAAGCACGCTTCAAGGCAGGCAGAGTCCGGGCGGGTCTCACACGCTGAGCCGTCTCGACGAGGTCGGTGCAGAGGTCCAGCTCAGGGCCTGGCTCGCCAATCTTGCCAATGAAAACATGGATTCCGCCGAAGGGGGACCCGGTACCCGTACTCGATTGACTCGGCGTCGGGGCCCCAGCCTGCGTCGTCGATGTAGAGCTTGCCGCGACGACTCTTGGTCATCCGGCCCATAGCGTATCCCTTGAGCCCTTCGAAGCTGCCCTTCAAGAACTCAAATCCACCGTGCGCTGACCCCACGGTGGGCGCCAACTGTCGTGGAATTGTCACGACAGATGTCCTCGTGCAAGGACTTAGTCGTGGAGCCATCGCAACTAGGAAGCTTAAAGGGGTTAAACGGGACAAAGGACACGAGGATTATACTGGTTCGGCCCCTTACGGTGAAGGTAAAAGCCTACTCCAGTTGAGGTGGAATTACTTAAGGTTTCGATGACCAGGGAGCTAAACCGCTATGCCTGGCTATCGATCTGATCTTACTTGTCCTGAACCGCCGCTGGGTCGTCCCTTTATATAGAGAGGTTAACGCCCAGCGGCTCTCAGAGTCCCGGTCGGCTTATAACAGTGTCCGGCTCGGACTCTTAACTATTCCTGCCTTACACTACAAGTCATGCCTTAACGGCGCTTTATCACTACGGGCCTTAAGCCGCCTCTAGGCCTTAAGCCCATTACTGAACCGCCGTCCTCAAGATTGATATTGGGCTTCATGGGATGATCGTCATGACATAACCCGACCCCTCCTGGGCGGGTGACTCCAGTAGTCATATCCCCAACAGGTGGTCTACCGGTGGTGTACCAAGGCCACTTGGCAATTCTCGGTCCCTTCTGAGAACGTTTCACACCTGCTCACGAAAAGAGACAAGAGGGGTGCGCCGGTGCATGTGGGAGTGTCGGATTGCGAAACGGACAACGGGGAAAATGCTCGGATGCATGAGACGAACACATATGCAAATGCGATGCACATGATGACATGGAATGAAATGCATGACATGAACAAAATGCAAAACGAAGACAAAAACCCAACCACGGAGGGAATATCATAACACATAGCCGGAAATGGCAAGAGTTGGAGTTACAAATATGGAAAGTTACATCCGGGGTGTTACAACACTCCACCACTATGAGAGGATCTCGTCCCGAGATCTAGGACTGAAAGAACTCCGGATATTCGGAACGGAGGTGGTCCTCGCGCTCCCAGGTGGCTTCTCGGTCGGAATGGTGTGACCACTTCACTTTCAGGAAATTGATTGACTTGTTGCGAGTCTTGCGCTCAGTTTCTTCAAGAATAGCAACGGGGTGCTCATGATAAGACAGATCTTCTTAGAGGTCAATCTCTTCGAAGTTGATGGTGCGCTCAGGTGTCTTGAAGCACTTGCGAAGCTGTGACACGTGGAACACATCGTGCACGTTTGCGAAGTTGGAGGGAAGCTCAAGTTGATAGGCGAGGTCGCCTATTTTGCCAATGATTTTGAAAGGACCCACGTATCTAGGGGAAAGCTTCCCTTTGATACCGAAACGATGAGTGCCTTTCATTGGAGAGACGCGGAGGTAGACATGGTCTCCGATCTCGAAAGCCAAGTCACGATGCTTGCTATCATAGTAACTCTTTTGACGCGATTGCGCGGCTTTGAGATTTTCAAGGATAACTTTACACATTTCTTCAGCCTCCGTGATTAAGTCGTTGCCAAGCAGTTGGCATTCACCAGTCTCTGACCAATTGAGAGGAGTACGACACTTTCTGCCATATAGAATCTTGAATGGGGCCTTGCCCGAACTCGCTTGGAAGATGTTGTTGTAGGAGAACTCGGCATATGGGAGGCAATCTTCCCACTTCATACCGAAAGAGATGACACAAGCCCTGAGCATATCTTCAAGGATTTGATTGACTCGCTCGACTTGGCCACTAGTTTGAGGATGGAAAGTTGTGCTGAAGCGAATGTTGGTGCCCATGGCCTTCTGAAAGGAGTCCCGGAACTTAGAGGTGAAAATGCTTCCGCGGTCTGAAGAGATCAATTGCGGAATGCCATGCAAGGAGACAATTCTGGAGGTATATAACTCTGCCAGCTGAGCTGTTGTGTTAGATTATTTGATAGGAAGAAAATGAGCCACTTTAGTAAGCTTGTCAATGACAACGAAAATAGCATCATTCCCACGCTTGGACTTAGGAAATCCAGTAACGAAGTCCATTTCGATATGATCAAACTTCCATTCTGGAATAGCAAGAGGTTGGAGGAGACCAGCTGGTCGTTGGTGTTCTGCTTTCACCCTTCTGCAGACGTCACATTCATTCACGAATTGAGCAATTTCTCGCTTCATTCGAGTCCACCAATACGATTGCTTGAGGTCATGGTACATCTTCGTACTTCCAGGATGAATGGAAAGAAGAGAATTGTGCGCTTCATTCATAATGACCTTCCTTAGATCACCTTTAGGAACCACAATATGGTCCTCGAAGAATAGTGTCTCTGTCATCAATGCGATAGCACTTGTATTTGGAGAGGCCCTTGGCAATACCATGTTTCACCTTCTTCACCATAGTGTCAAGGAGTTGTGCCTCACGAATTTGGTCTTCCAAAGTTGGAGTGATTTGAAGGTTGGCAAGAAAACCTTGAGGAACAACTTGGAGATTGAGTTTGCGGAATGCTTCACAAAGCTCTGGTTGGAAGGGCTTGAGAATTAAGCTGTTGCAATAAGCCTTTCTGCTCAAAGCATCTGCAATCACATTCGCCTTGCCAGGAGTATATTCAATGCTTGCATTGTACTCTTGAATCATTTCGACCCATTGAGTTTGCCTGAGGTTGAGGTTGGGCTGAGTGAAGATGTACTTGAGACTCTTGTGATCGGTGAAAATGTCCACTTTCCTTCCCAACAAGAGATGTCTCCATGTTATTAATGCATGGACAACTGCCACCAACTCAAGATCGTGAGTGGGGTAGTTCTTTTCGTTGGGCTTCAACTGACGAGAGGTATAGGCCACAACTTTCTTCTCTTGCATTAACACAGCACCGAGACCTTGAAGAGAAACATCACAGAAAACTTCGAATGGCTTGGATTCGTCAGGAGGAGTTAAGACATGAGCTGTGACAAGTTTCTCTTTGAGAGTGTTGAAAGCAACGTCACACTCAGGAGTCCAGACATACTTCACATGCTTCTGGAGGAGGTTGGAAAGAGGCTTTGCAATCTTAGAGAAATTCTCAACGAATCTTCGGCAATAGCTTGCAAGTCCAAGAAAACTGCGAAGCTGCTTGACATTCTGAGGAGGTTCCCAGTTCACAATTGTAGAAACCCTCTCTGGATTAACAGCGATGCCCTTGGCAGAGATGATATGACCAAGGTAAAGAACTTCATCAAGCCAAAACTCACATTTGGAAAACTTCGCATAGAATTGATACTCTCTGAGCTTGTCGAGCACCAATCGCAAATGTTTGGCATGGTCCTTCTTATTCTTGGAGAAGACCAAGATATCATCGAGATACACCAGGACGAATTCATTGGTGTAGGGGTTGAAGATGAAGCTCATCATACGAGAGAATGTTGGAGGAGAATTGACAAGGCCGAAAGACATGACAGTATATTCATAAGAACCAAAACTTGTTCTGAATGCTGTCTTGGGAATATCTTGTTCGCGAATGCGAATCTGATGATAACCCATATGAAGGTCAAGCTTGGAGAATACTTTAGCACCTTTAAGTTTCTCAAATAGCTCATTGATGTTGGGAAGTGGATACTTGTTCTTTATTGTCTTCTTGTTCAATGGGCGGTAGTCGACACAAAGTCGGTCCGTGCCATCCTTCTTCTACACAAAAAGAACACCACAACCCCACGGAGATGAACTTGGTCTGATCAGACCCAGACGCTCTTGTTCATCGAGCTATTTCTTCAATTCCTTCAGGTCTTTTGGCCCAAGCTTGTATGGACGCTTGCAAACGGGTTCTGTACTGGGCTCAAGATCGATGACGAACTCGACTGGCCGGTGAGGAGGCATTCCCGGAAGCTCTTCTGGAAAGACATCTTGGTACTCACAAACGACTGGAATCTGAGAGATTGCATCTAGCTCGCCCTTCTCATTGAGAGAGAATAACCGAATGGTCTCATCACGAGCGGCATAGATGATCACATCCTCAGAAGGGTGTGTCAATTGAATTTCCCTGGAAGCACAATCAAGTTGAGCCTTGTGCTTAGAAAGCCAGTCCATGCCGAGAATTAGATCAATATCAGAGTCACCAAGAACAATTGGAGAAGCTAGAAATTTATAGTTGCCCATCTTGATAGAGACATCCCGAACCATGGAGCTTGCGTTCATGAATTTACCCAGAGAGACAACTGATAATGGTCTAGGCAAATCTTGAAAAACCAACTCATGCTTAGATGCAAAAGGGCTTGAGATGAAACTATGCGAAGCACTAGTATCAAATAAAACTTTTGCAGGAATATCATTAACTGAGAGATTACCCATTATCACATCAGTAGATTCCTCCGCTTGAGCTGCATTCATCATGTTCACCTTTGCAAACTTGGGATTATGCATGACCACTACATTGCTTGAAGATCTCATAGGAGGAGGAGGCGGAAGGCGCCTATGTTTGAAGCATTTGTTCGCATAGTGACCATTTTGCTGACATTTGTTGCAAGTCACCTCTGTGAGCGGACGATGATAAGGAGCATTAGACCTTGGAGCTTGATTCTGAGACTTGTTCTGATAGCCTGGGTTGGGTGGGTGGGAAGATCCATGGCCACCTTTGTTCTTCTGCTGGTAAGGCTGACGAAACGGAGGAGGAGGAGGCAACCAGAACTTCTGATGCTTAGCAGCCACTAGTGAGGAAGAAGAAGACTGAACTGCATCCCTGATTCTCTTCTTAGAAGCCTCACACTTGAGCTGGGCAGCTTCTTGCTTCAGTGCCATGTTATAGAATTGATCAAACTTAGTCGGCTCAACAAGAACGAGAGCTAACTACAGATCTTCTCTAAGGCTACCTCTGAATTGATAGATCGTACTCTTTTCATCAAGAACGTATTTTTTAGCGAAGCGAGCAAGTTTCTAAAACTGGATGTTGTATTGATAGACGAACATGCTGCCTTGCTTGAGATTGCAGAACTCCTCACGCTTGCTCTCAACAACACTTTGTGGAATGTGATGAGCTTTGAAGTCTCGGCAGAAATCATCCCAGGTAATCACACGACCTCCTCTGGCATCTTTGTATTGTTGATACCAATCAGTACCTTGGTCCTTGAGTTGAAAAGAAGCAAACTTGACAAAGTCCTCAGGCCTGACATTGCTACATTCAAAATGCTTGTTGATGTCCACGAGCCAATCATCGGCGTCTGTGGCCTCGGCACAGTAGCTAAAAGACTTCGGCTGATTTGCAAGGAACTGGTTGAGGGTAGCGAAGTGAGGCTGATTATTGAACTGCCCTTGACCTTGATTCCCTTGGTTGCCTTGGCCTTGGTTGCGCTCTTGCAAGAGTTGCAAAAGCATCTGGGCATTGGCGTTAGTGGCTGCCATGACAGCTTGCCATGCCTCCGGAGGCGGAGGAGGTGGCGGGGGGTTCGCCTGACTCCCATCATTGCGTTCTGGATTTTGACGCGTTGGCGGAGCCATCCTGAAGAGGGTGACATCCGTTAGCATCTTGATAGACAAATAGACAAGTTGAATCAACGGATAGAAATTGCAACATATAGTCTTCACAATAAACATTCGAACAAGGATGAACGAATGAATTCCAAAGCTAACATCACACGTCCATTAAGGTGAGAAGCCACTTGATAAGAGATTGATGAACGAAATACCAAGGTACGACTGGAACAAATAAGTGGTAAGGATTACCCAATCACAAACCAAATATCTGCGGGAAGAAATGCTAAGAGCTACTTGGATCCCACCTATAAACTCCCGAAACTTTCTGGTTATGCAATCTGGTGTTGGGGATACAGGGGATGCAATATATCTCACCCAAACTAACAATCCCTAGATCCAGCTGTATCCATCCGTCAACACATAACCAAGAAAACTCCGGAAATCGTGTACCTCAACCTTCGAAAAGCATCCGTTATACGAGTTATGGCAATACTACCGAACTCCCGCCCCAGTACTGGGTGGCGTCGAGGTGATCTCACCAACAACTGAATAAAAGAGATTTTTGATGTCGGCGAGACTCAGGTATTCCAGAACTGCAACGATAAAATTGTGACGACAACACCTCGGAGCTCAACTCCCCGGGACACTGCCACAACCACTAAATGTCAGGAGGCACCAAGAATAATGTTCTCGTCACAAAACCATCGGAACGATTCCAAGATACCTGCATGATCCTAAAAAAAATTCGTGAAAATTTGAGGAGAGGAGAGTCAAAACATCTACGTCAGGGGGCCTCACCAGAGCGACGAAGGGATTGAGGAGTAAAAGGAATCCTACTCTCCGATATATATAATCCTAAGACACAAAACATTTTTGTTCTAGACTCAACAACGCCAGCGATTCGATCAAGCAGGGGGCTCCTAAGTCGGGGATGGATGTGATTACCAACTTGTAACACCCATGATGCGGCTATATCTCCCACGTGTCGAGGCACGACTTGGAGGCATAACCGCATGGTGGTTTTGTCGCAAGAAGGGTCATCTTCACACAATCCCATGTAATGAACAAGAATGGGATAAAGAGTTGGCTTACAGTCGCCACTTCACACAATACATAAATTAAACATACATCATTCAGAGTAGAGTCAAGGTCCGACTACAGAACCAAATTGAAAGAAGACAACCCCAAATGCTAGATCCCCGATCGTCCCAACTGGGCTCCACTACTGATCATCAGGAAACGAAACATAGTAACGACCAAGTTCCTCGCTGAACTCCCACTTGAGCTCGGTTGCGTCACCTGCACTGGTATCGTCGGCACCTGCAACTGTTTTGGTAGAATCTGTGAGTCACGAGGACTCAACAATCTCACACCCGCGAGATCAAGACTATTTAAGCTTATAGGAAGGATGGGGTAATGAGGTGGAGCTGCAGCAAGCACTAAGCAAATATGGTGGCTAACATATGCAAATAAGAGCGAGAAGAGGAGCAACACAACGGTCGCGAAGCTAGAAGTGATCAAGAAGTGATCCTGAAACTACTTACGTTCATACATAACCCAATCCGTGTTCACTTCTCGGGCTCCGCCGAAAAGAGACCATCACGGCTACACACGCGGTTGAAGTATTTTAATTAAGTCAAGTGTCAAGTTCTCTACAACCGGACATTAACAAATTCCCATCTGCCACATAACCGCGGGCACGACTTTTGAAAGATAATACCCTGCAGGGGTGTCCCAACTTAGCCCATCACAAGATCTCATGGTCAACGAAGGATATTCCTTCTCCCGGGAAGACCCGATCAGCCTCGGAATCCCGGTTACAAGACATTTCGACAATGGTAAAACAAGACCAGCAAAGCCGCCCGGTGTGCCGACAAATCCCGATAGGAGTCGCACGTATCTCGTTCTCAGGGCACACCGGGTGGGCTAGACATCGGGTTGGCATAGACCCTGGTTGCCCACGGGGCACCGGACATCGCCCAGGTTGGACCAAAACTCGAAGGAGCACTGGCCCGGGGGTTAAAATAAAGATGACCCTCGGGCTCGCGAAAACCCAAGGGAGAAAGGCTTAGGTAGGCAAATGTAAAACCAAGGTTGGGCCTTGCTGGAGGAGTTTATTCAAAGCGAACTGTCAAGGGGGTCCCATAAATCCCCAACCGCGTAAGGAACGCAAAATCAAGGAACATAACACCGGTATGACAGAAACTAGGGCAGCAAGAGTGGAACAAAACACCAGGCATAAGGCCGAGCCTTCCACCCTTTACCAAGTATATAGATGCATTAATTAAATAAGAGATATTGTGATATCCCAAAATATCCATGTTCCAACATGGAACCAACTTCAACTTCACCTGCAACTAGCAATGCTATAAGAGGGGCTAAGCAAAAGCGGTAACATAGCCAAACAACGGTTTGCTAGGAAAGGTGGGTTAGAGGCTTGACATGGCAATATGGGAGGCATGATAACAAGTGGTAGGTAGCGCAAGCATAGCGATAAAGCGAACAACTAGCAAAGCAAAGATAGAAGTGATATCGAGGGTATGCTCATCTTGCCTGCAAAGTTCTCGGAGTTGTCAAAAGCTTGATCCTCGTAAGCGTTCTCAACAGGTTCCTCGTTCACGTACTCGTCTCCCGGCTCTACCCAAATCAAGAACACAAGGACCAACAATCAATCACGGTGCAACGCACAAGCAACATGATGCAATACATGGCATGATATGCGAGATGTGATATGCAATGCATATGCGTGCTCCGGAAGGGAAAAGATGAACAAGGCATTAACTTGGCAAACCAAGTATGCCGCTGAAAAGATGATATGATTTCGGTTGAAATCGATATAAAGATCACCGGAATCGGATGCACGGTTTGCAAATGGCAACCAAAACAAGGATGGCACAATTCTGCGATTAACAGCACGATGCCACTTAGCATGCAACAAGAAACTAAGCTACTGCACTCCAACATATCAACAAGGCATGTGGACGTGACGTACCCAAGATGCTTGACAAAACATGGACATTCAGCTATGGCTAAAACACACCAGACCAGGTTCAAACAAGCATGGCAAAAGTGCAAAAGATATCAGCTTCACAGACTGAAAATACTAACATGTCATAAATAACATCAGGAAGCAATGTTTAGGGCAAGCAAACGACATGCTACAAAACAAATTTTAGAAAATAAAGGCATGGCATGAATCTACTAAATGCATAGAACAAAAGTCCCTTACTGATCATGAGCCAAAAAGGCACAGAAGATATGATGGCACCCATATAAACATAGCAAGTTTTATTAACAGTTCCAGACTTAGCAGAAAACAGAGCAAAGCATAAACAGCATCATGAAGGCAACTTTGCGAGCTCAAACCACTCATCACAAGGCCGTGCATGAAAAAACAAGCATACTAACAGCAAGATGACATATTCATGAAGCTAACCATGGCAATAGCAAGTTCATAGCATGCATGGATCACTAGCAACAACCGTGGCAAAATTGATTAACATGTAAACATTCTGCCAGGAACATTTTATAGCAAAAGTAGAGCAAGAACAAGACATGCTAGGGCACTCCATAATTGCCAAAAAGGGAATGGATGTATAGATCATAACCATATGTTCAAACCATCCTTACTGAAATATCCAAAAACAAACATGGATTTTGCTGTAGCATCAGATTTACATGGCGTCAGAATAACAGCAGAACAACGACTTGGCAAAATCCTAAGACCCTGAAATCAGCAATATCACGAAGACTACTTTGCATGCTTGTGCTAGTCACCACAATGATCACAAAAATACATAGACAAACTCCACCGTAAATATGGCATGTCCTAGTTCAAAACACATGTAGAGCTCATGCTCATATGTTGCTCACATAAAATGCAACAAAAATGACAAATCACCATAATCTGATAAGTAGCAGCAGTAAACATTTTATAGCGCTCTTGCATCGATGATTTGGGCATCAAGATGAACTCAAACAAGCATTCCACAATGGAACGAAATGAAGAGCATCTCACAATGTACATTTTGATATATCGTGCGCATGAAATGGAGCTATGGTCATGGAGTTATGACGCGATGAACAGGGGCATAAAACATGAGGGGATTAGGACTTGGTGGGAAAACGAGGTCAACCTGCTCAGATCTAGGGTTCGGGCGCGGTCCACGAGGTTTGCCGGAGAAGTGCGCTGCGGTGGTCGGAGAAGAGGGAACTGCCGGATCCGAGGCGGAGGAGCTCGCCGGAGTCGCTGGGGTGGCGGATCCGCGGGCCGGAGGAGGTGGTGCGCCGGGCGGAGCGAGGCGCGGGCGGCGCCGTGGCGGGTCTGGTCGGCGGGCGGCGGCGGGTTGCTCTGGGAGGCGGCGGCGCGGAGGAGCCGCGGGAGCAGGCGGCGGGCGGACACGCGGGCCGGGAGGGCCCCGCCTGGGCCCCAGCGGGCCGGCGCGCGGGCGGCGCAGGCGAAGTGGGCGCGGTGTCTCAATGAACCAGGAGGCGACACGTGGCGGCGGCGAGGGCGGCGGACATGTCCGTCGGTGGGGATGTCGTCCGGCAGCGGAGAGGGGAATTTGCTAGGGTTTCATCCGGGATTTTGGACGGGGAGGACATATTTATAGGTAGGAGGAGTTTGGAGTGTTCAAATGGGGTGTAGTTTTCGCCCACGCGATCGTGATCCGACGGCGGAGGACATGGAGATGGTTTGGAAGGGTTATAGGGCCGTTTTGGAGGGGTGTTGGGCTGAAAGACACACGAGGCCTTCACGGTTACCCGGTTAACCGTTGGAGTATCAAACGGCCTCCAAATGGAACAAAACTTGACGGGTGGTCTACCGGTGGTGTACCAAGGCCACTTGGCAAATCTCGGTCCCTTCTGAGAACGTTTAACACCTACTCACGAAAAGAGACAAGAGGGGTGCGCCGGTGCATGTGGGAGTGTCGGATTGCGAAACGGACAACAGGGAAAATGCTTGGATGCATGAGACGAACACGTATGCAAATGTGATGCACATGATGACATGGAATGAAATGCATGACATGAACAAAATGCAAAACGAAGACAAAAACCCAACCACGGAGGGAATATCATAACACATAGCCGGAAATGGCAAGAGTTGGAGTTACAAATATGGAAAGTTACATCCGGGGTGTTAATGCAGTGGCTATGAGCTTAAGCTTAAAGCACTCCTGCTCCA
This sequence comes from Triticum aestivum, assembly GCF_018294505.1. Lineage (NCBI taxonomy): Eukaryota > Viridiplantae > Streptophyta > Magnoliopsida > Poales > Poaceae > Triticum > Triticum aestivum. The sequence continues at coordinate 378,703,623 of NC_057802.1, read as the reverse complement.
GAGGATCCTCAGGCACGATGAAGTCTTGGTTGCCGAGGCTTGTCTCCTCCTTGGATGGTGGACGGTAACTATCATCCTCCGAGTCATCTTCTATGGCCTGTTCATCAGGGCTGTCTTGCCTATTGTCATGTTCCTCCTGTTCGGATGTAGCTCCGACAGGGTCTTCATTGCTTTCAGCATCGCCTGGAGTACTATTCTCTCCGGTGTCGGTGTTGCCGTCTTTTGAGCAACGAGGCTTAGAGCGGCGTTTGGGGCGCTGGCGCTTGGACTGCGTCTCGGAGGTTTTATTCGCATCTGGCTCTTCTTTGTCGTCGCCAAATCCTTTGGGTGTATCAACCATGTACACGTCATACGAAGAGGTGGCCGCCCAACGTCCAGTAAATGGCGGGTCTTGGCCTTGCTCCTTTTCGGCATCGTCGTCCATATCGTTGATGTCTTCGGAGCCATAGTCCAGCACATCGGTTAAGTCATCGACGGTGGCTATGAAGTGGGTGGCGGGTGGGGAAAAAAATTCCTCATCATCCGCCTCTTGCTCGAACCGGACATAGTTCGGCTGTGAGTCTTCCTCCAAGGACAAGTTCTTTAAAGAGTTTAGCACATCACCAAAAGGTGAGTGCTGGAAGATCTCTGCGGTGCTAAATTCGAAAATCGATAACCGATCCAGCTCGGTGTCCACAGGCGTACCTGGTCCGGAACGTATAGCCGGAGACGAGTCTGGAGTTCCATTGACGCAAACATTGAAGGATGTTGAGTCCGTGTGCGGCTCCCACGCCGCGGACTTTGTGGCCTCGGAGGGCACGATCTGCTTCAGTTCTGAGGCTGTTGCAGTGACAGGATCCATCTCCTGGATGTAATCCGATAACAGATATAAGTCATGTTCATCGGGACGAGGGGGAGCGATCGCTGCGGTTTCAAACCCATTGAAGATCGAGTCTCCACGGGTATCCGCAACATAGTTCAAGCTTCCAATTCTGACCTGGTGGCCAGGGGCGTAGCTATCGATCTGCTCCAGACGGCCAAGCGAGTTGGCCCGCAGTACGAACTGCCAAACACAAAAATCTATGGGGGGGAGGTTCTTACTCGGACAGCGTCATTATCGACGATTGAAGGGGCCATCAAACCTCTTGTCGATGGCACAGTGGAACTCTCAATGGAAGCACCAATGTCGGTGTCAAAACCGGCGGATCTCGGGTAGGGGGTCCCGAACTGTGTGTCTAGGATCGATGGTAATAGGAGACGGGGGACACGATGTTTACCCAGGTTCGGGCCCTCTCTATGGAGGTAATACCCTACTTCCTGCTTGATTGATCTTGATGAATATGAGTGTTACAAGAGATGATCTACCAGGAGATCGTAATGGCTAAACCCTAGAAGCCTAGCCTATGTGTATATGGTAATGAATGTCTGCTATCCGGACTATGCTCTCCGGTTTATATAGACACCGGAGAGATCTAGGGCTACATGGAGTCGGTTACATAAGAAGGAATCTTCGCAGCTGGTCGCCTAGCTTGTCTTCCACACCAAGGAAAGTCCAATCTGGACACGGGTACAGTCTTCGGCCTTCATGTCTTCACATCCCACCAGTCCGGCCCAATGAATAATAGGCCGGACGCCCGAGGACCCCTTAGTCCAGGACTCCCTCAACGACGTCGATGGATTCCCCTCTCCGAAGCCCCGAACGGACTCCAGATCAGCCCTCCCGAGAGAGATTAGGGCTTGGCGGTGGCTCCGTATCATAAATCGCGATGAATCCTTCTCTCTGGTTTTTTTCTCCCCGAACGTGAATATATAGAGTTGGAGTTGAGGTCGGTGGAGCCTCAGGGGGCCCACGAGGCAGGTGGGCGTGCCCTCCACCCTCCTGGACAGGGTGTGGGCCCCTGGTGTTGATTCTTTCGCTAGTATTTTTTATTTATTCCAAAAATATTCTCCGTGAAGTTTCAGGTCATTCCAAGAACTTTTATTTCTGCACAAAAATAACACCATGCCAATTCTGGTGAAAACAGCGTCAGTCCGGGTTAGTTCCATTCAAATCATGCAAGTTAGAGTCCAAAACAAGGGCAATAGTGTTTGGAAAAGTAGATACGTTGGAGACGTATCAGTTGGCCAAACCAAATCGATAGTTTGAAGAGACTTGCAAAGATACCAAATCACACTACAAAAAAAATACACTTCCGTGATGATACGTGTTTGTCACAGTAGGTCACGTTTTCTGTCATGCATGTACATACATGACTATGACAGAATCAAGATAGTCATACCTGTGCTGTCATAGAAGTTTTCCATGACATTACCAAAATTATCATCATGGAAGTGTCCACTTCCATGACGATAAATGGCGCGTCATGGAAGTGTTTTAGTTAAGGGTAACCGACACGTGGCATCCACTGTAATGGGTCGCCAGTAAGCTATCGGGTCTGGTTTTGGATCCGATAACCCGTTAACAGCCCGGACCAATGGAGATTTTCCACGTGTAAAATTCTCATTGGCCGGAGGAAACACGTGTTGGCTCACCGTTGGGACAGATGTCATCCACTCATTGGACAGGAGGTGCCTATGATACGTCGACACATGGCACGGCCCAATAGAGGCCCATTCCAGTGAAAAGGCCGACCCATTTGACTTGGTCAAAAGGTAACGGGCCGGCCCACGGAAAGCCTGTTAACGGCACATTCGTATATAGCCCATTTACGGCCCGCTAACTCATGGCCTGTTACGGCCTATCGGTATTAAGCCCAGTAGCTTCATCTGGGTCGTCCAATATGATTCCAGCCGGTTGTAACTTCCGGCCCATGTATGGCCCATGATGTCTTTCGGCCCATATTATGCCATTTGTAACTCTTGGCCCATTTATGACCCGTGGTGAATGTGGCCCGTAATGAACAGTGTACCGCTTGATACCCATTAACGACCCATTATTCCATTGGGCCGTTTCCAACCCGTGTTATCTTTCGGCCTTCTCAGGGCCCATTTATTCTTGGGCTCATTTCCAGCATTCAGTTACTTACGACCCTTTACTGGCCTTTTCTGCTTGTGGGCCAAATTCAGCCCGTGGTTACAATCGGCCCGTTTGCACCCCGTTAATCCGTTGGGCCATTTTCATAGCGTCATCAAATACGGCCGATTAACGATGGCCCGTTATGGTTGGCCCATGAACGGACGATTCCAATTCTAGCCTGTTTACGGCCCATAATGCGGTCTGTTATTGGCCCATGTTTGGCCGATCGATCATATGGCCCGTAGAAGGCCCGTTGATGTTATGGCCTGTAGAAGGCCCATTGATTCTATGGCCCGTAGAGGGCCCATTGTTTCTACGGTCCTTAGAAGGCCCATTGTTTCTATGGCTCGTAGGAGGCCCATGGTAACTACAGTAAATATGTAGCCCATGGTTATTGTGGCCTAGTTTAAAAAAATAGGTTATTGTAGCCACTAGCAAACCGCGGAAAAAGAACTGCACTGACTACAAGCAAACAAATAAACAAGACAACAAGGAAATAAATAAGCAAGCAACTTACGCTAGGCTATCACGGCTATTACACATGTTACATCCACTGGGCATCAAAGTTCGCCACCAGTGCAAATATAGAGAACAAAGCAGCATATCATACACACTGGTTGTCAAATAAAGTTGGCGACCAGTGCAAATAAACGCCGCAACAAAACAAGTCCAAAATTGAAACCACTTCAGAAGAGCTCAAGAAACAATATCCTGGGTACCCATAATGCTGGCAGGATCGTTAGCAAGCTTATTAACTTTCTCTTGTTTGGCGCTTAAATCCTCCAGCGCTTGATGTTGCACCAGAAAGTATGCATCTGAATTCTGCAGGGACTTCCTCAGTCCTTCAACTTCCTGTCGCAGCACATCTATGTCTTTCAACTTGAAGTTGAGCCTCAAGAATACGAACTGATTCAGGCAGCGAGTTCGAAGAGCTTGTGCCAGCAGTAGTGGCCAGTAACTCGAACACTACATCAAGACTGGACTTTTGGGTTCTCTCACTGTCGTCAAGATAGTTTTTATCAGCTTTCTTGGAGACCAACAGGGATGTCTCACTATCTTGAACCTTATCTGCATTAATTCCTTTACCATTTCATAACGGGTTACTGTTCTCCAATATTTTGTCTGCATTCTAAAAGAGAAACAGGCAGACACATCACAGGTTTACCATGTTGTATATGAAACTCATTTTGGTAATCAGTTCAGTTGATACCAACATGAAACAAACATTTATCTATGTACCATGGTCACTTTATGGTCTATATCATTCTAGTTTTTGTTGCCAAATCAAGATAGAGACACAGTTCAAATACTATTTGTTCAAGACAAAGCTGAATAAACAAAATATAAGTGTGGGAAACTACAGAGCAATAACAACACTTGTAATGTGCATGACATGAGAACATAACTTCTTATTCAATTGAAACTGAAATCAACATAGAGCAAGTTACAACAACAAACCAGTTAAAGAAACAGGTTTAAAACATACCTGTTGCGCCATTGGAGTTTCAATTCCATCCTTCAAATTTGAAAATAGTTGGTATGAGTAAATACAGTGATGCAAGAGCAAAGGAGTATGAACCATAGTTATAGAACCTAACCTGAGAACAATTCTTCGTCTACTTTAAGCGTTGAGTTGGGATTCGGAGTGGTGGTCCTTGTGCTCTGGGCACTGCTGTTCCCTTACTGAGTGCTCGTGTTTGGGTGCCCTGTGGTGGAGGCAGTGTTGTGTCAACTGGAACTCGGTTACTTTCTACTGGGGTTGGGGTTAGAAGGGGTGTAGCTGGTTCTCTGTCCAACTGGGTAGGGGTACAATCTGTGAGAGTCTGGGTTATGTGTGGTGGGGCTGGTTCTTGGGCAAGTACAACCATGGTTCTATCTGCATCAACTGGTAGCACTATCTTTTCTGAAGACCGTGTTGTTACTCCCTTAGATACTGCCATCACCCTGTCTAATTCAAATGGCTGATAAACAAGAAAACTAATTGAATGTATAGACATTGTATGATAGATAGGTGCAATGGATAGTGGGGAATAAAAGAGGGCATGAAATAATTCACATTTATGTTGTCTAACCAAACAGGATAGCATGACACAATTTTCGGATATATGATGGCTAACTAAACAGGATAGCATGACACAATTTCACATATATGATGGCTAACTAAAAAATATGGAAAGACATAGTTCAAAATATGATGACTATGTAAACAGGATGACATGAGATAACTATATAATGTGTTTATTAAATAGGTTGGCATGCCATAATTCACATACATGCCACCTATGGAAACATGGTAGCATGATATAATTCACGGATAGAATGACATAATTAAAAATATGATGACTGTAAACACTAAACAGGATGAGATGATATAACTATATGATGTCATTATTAAATGGGTTGGCATGCCATAATTCAGATAGATGCTATGTATGTAAACATTATGGCATGATATAATTCAAATATATGATTTATATAGTAAGAAAGTAAGTAGATGGCAATCGCATATATGATGTAAAAACTAAGCAATGCAAGACAACATGCATGACATGAGTAATATAACCCTGCCAAGTTTGAGCATAGACCTCAGGGGGAAATAGGATTGGTCATCAGTCTCTGAATCCTCCTCTAAGGAGCTATCTGTAACCAGCAAGATGTCTGCTTCAGCAGGTAGCATTGTCTGCTCTAAATACCTTGTTTTCACTCCAGATACTTCCATCACCGCTTCAAATGGCTGATGCACAGGAAGAGTAGTTGAATCCTCCTCATGATATAATAAAAAAAAAGGACTAGTCATCTGTTTCTGAATCCTCCTCCGAGGAGCTATCCGTAACCAGCGAGATATGCGCTTCGTCAGATAGCATAGTCTGCTCTGAAGACCTTGTTTTCACTCTAGAATTTTCCATCGCCGTGTCAAATGGCTGATGCACACGAATAGTAGTTGAATGTACTAACATTGTTGAAAAATGTAATACGCAATGAAAAAAAAGGATGGCCTGATATAATTCACATATAAGATGATTGGCTAAGCAGGATGGCATTGCAAAATTCACATATATGATGCCTGGCTAAACAAGATGGCGTTGCATAATTCACATATACGATGAAGAAACTAAACAGATGGAATTCACACAAAGCATGTCTAAACTAAGCAGATGACACATTTGATGTACAAAGTAAGCAATGCAAGGCACCATATGCATGATATTACCAACATCAGCATGCTGATACATCTCCAACGTATCTATAATTTTTTATTGTTCCATGCTATTATATTATCTGTTTTGGATGTTGTATATGCATTAATATGCTATTTTATATGATTTTTGGGACTAACAAATTAACCTAGAGCCAAGTGCCAGTTTCTGTTTTTTCCTTGTTTTAGACTTTCGCAAAAAAGGAATACCAAAAGGAGTCCAAACGGAATAAAACTTTCGCGATGATTTTTCTTGGACCAGAAGACACCCAGGAGACTTGGAGTGCAAGTCAGAAGAGCCACGAGACGGCCACAAGGGTGGAGGGCCGCCCAGGGGGTAAGGCCCCCCCCCCGACCTTGTGGGCCCCTCGTAGACCTCCTGACCTAGATCTTCCTCCTATATATACTCTTATACCCCAAAAACATCCAGGGGAGCCACGAAACCACTTTTCCACCGCCGCAACCTTCTGTACCCGTGAGATCCCATCTTGGGGCCTTTTCCGGCATCCTGCCGGAGGGGGATTCGACCACGGAGGGCTTCTACATCAACACCATTGCGTCTCCGATGAAGCGTGAGTAGTTTACTTCAGACCTACGGGTCCATAGCTAGTAGCTAGATGGCTTCTTCTCTCTCTTTGATTCTCAATACAAAGTTCTCCTTGATGTTCTTGGAGATCTATTCGATGTAATACTCTTTTGCAGTGCGTTTGCCGAGATCCGATGAATTGTGGATTTATGATCAGCTTATCTATGAATATTATTTGAATCTCCTCTTTGATATCTTTGCAAGTCTCTTCGAACTATCGATTTGGTTTGGCCAACTAGATTGGTTTTTGTTGCAATGGGTGAAGTGCTTAGCTTTGTGTTCAATCATGCGGTGTCCTTTCCCAGTGACAGTAGGGGCAGCAAGGCACGTATTGTATTGTTTCCATCGAGGATAAAGAGATGGGGTTTTCATCATATTGCTTTGAGTTAATTCCTCTACATCATGCCATCTTGCTTAATGCGTTACTCCGTTCTTTATGAACTTAATACTCTAGATGCATGCTGGATAGCGGTCGATCTATGCAGTAATAGTAGTAGATGCAGGCAGGAGTCGGTCTACTCTATACGGACGTGATGCCTATATTCATGATCATTGCCTTAAATATCGTCATAACCTTGCGCTTTTCTATCAATTGCTCGGCAGTAATTTGTTCACCCACCGTAATAATTTCTATCTTGAGAGAAGCCTCTAGTGAAACCTATGGCCCCCGGGTCTATTTTACATCATATTAGTTTTGTGTCAACTTGCCAATTTCCGTTGCCGTTCCTTTGTTTTACAATCTTTACTTTCCATTCCATAAACCAAAAATACCAAAAATATTACTTTACCGTTTATCCATCTCTATCAGATCTCACTTTGCGAATAACCGTGAAGGGGTTGAAAACCCCTTTGTCGTGTTGGTTGAAAGTTGGTGTTTATTTGTGCAGGTATTCGGTGGCTTCTTGCGTTGTCTCCTACTAGATTGATACCTTGGTTCTCAAAACTGAGAGAAATACTTACGCTACTTTCCTGCATCACCCTTTCCTCTTCAAGGAAAAAACCAACGCATGCTGAAGAGGTAGCAAGAAGGATTTCTGGCACCGTTGCCAGGAGATTTACACCAAGTCAAGTCAAGTTTTGATCTCCCGTCAACTTGCCGATTTCTGGCGCCGTTGCCGGGTAGATCTACGCCAAGCCGAGACATACCAAGTACCCATCATAAACTCTCATCCCTTGCATTACATTATTCACCATTCGCCTCTCGTTTTCCTCTCCCCCACTTCTAAAATGATTTTCAAAAAGATTTGCCTTTTCTTCGCCCTTCTTCCATTTGCCTTGATGTCTTATTCGACTCGTTTGCTTGTTTGGTTGGAATAATTGTGTATTTATTGCAAATTAGAGAACCTAAGATCTATGGATCCTCATCCTCTTGCCAATCTTTTTAAGAGATCCAATTATGATGAACTAATTGCTAGTGAGTTTTGTGCACTAGATTATCTTTATGAAGTTTTGTTTGAAATTCGTGAATCTAAAAATTGTGATGAAGTACTTTATGAAGTGATTCACGATAGATCTTTGAATAAAAAGCATGATTACAATGATGTTATTATAAATTATATTAATGTCAGTTGTGCTAATAATATGCAAAACCCTAAGCTTGGGGATGCTAGTTTTGCTATGTCTACTACTTATTGCAATGATCATGATTGGGGTGATTCTTCTTATCTTGAAAATTTATTTAAGCCCCATGATGAATATGAGATTGATAATAATGTTTGCAATAATATTGAAAGTGGGTTTGGAAGAGTGTCAACTTTAGGTCCCACATATTTGGATAATTTTCAATCTTATGAAGTTTTTGATAAAAGTGGGTTCGGAGAGTTCATGACTTTATTTTATGATAATCCCACTATTTAGGAAGAGTGTCAACTTTGCATGCATGTGGTTCATAAAGAGAATATTTTATGTCATAACTATATTGTTGCGTTCGAATACGATCCCACATGTAATTATTATGAGAAAGGAAAATATGGTTGTAGAAATCTTCATGTTACAAAATTACCTCTCGTTATGTTGAGATTGCTATCGTCTCTTTCTTCTTCCTTGCATATGCTAGTTTTTGCTTGTCTTGATAATTTTTTTGCCTATAAGATGCCTATGAATCGGAAGTACATTAGACTTAGATGTACTTTTCACAAGCTATATGGTGCTCTCTTTGTGCTTCAATTCTTGCCTTTCATGTGAGCATCACCGAAATTATCAATGCCTAGCTAAAAGGCTTTAAAGAAAAGCGCTTGTTGGGAGACACCCCAATATTTTCTTTCCTGTTTTTGAAAAAATATTTCATCTAGCCTCTGGTTAGATGTGGTTTTGTGTTTTAATTAGTGTTTGTGCCAAGTAAGACCTATGGCATAACCTACGGTGATAGTTGATTTGATCTTGCTGAAAAACAGAAACTTTGCGCTCAGTCCTATAATTTTTCAAAATCACAGAAGCATCGAAAAACTCTGATTTTTTTACAGTAGATTTATATACAAATTTCCTAGGACGTCCTATTTTTTCAGGATTTTTGGGATTACAGAAGTATGCGACTAGTCAGATTACTACAGGTTGTTCTGTTTTTGACAGATTTTGTTTTTCGCGTGTTGTTTGCTTATTTTGATGCATCTATGGCTAGTATAGGGGGTATGAACCATGGAAAAGTTGGAATACAGTACATATTACACCAATATATATAAATAATGAGTTCACAATAGTACCAAAAATGGTGATTTATTTTCTTATACTAACGGAGCTTACGAGATTTTCTGTTGGAGTTTTGTGTTGTGAAGTTTTCAAGTTTTGGGTAAGGATTTGATGGACTATGGAATAAGGAGTGGCAAGAGCCTAAGCTTGGGGATGCCCAAGTCATCCCAAGGTAATATTCAAGGATGTCAAAAAGCCTAAGCTTGGGGATGCCCCGGGAAGGCATCCCCTCTTTCGTCTTCGTCTATCGGTAACTTTACTTGAGACTATATTTTTATTCACCACATGATATGTGTTTTGCTTGGAGCGTCTTGTATGATTTGAGTCTTTGCTTTTTATTTTGCCACAATCATCCTTGTTGTACACACCTTTTGAGAGAGACACGCATGAATCGTGATTTATTAGAATGCTCTATGTGCTCCACTTATATCTTTTGAGCTAGGCAATTTTGCTCTAGTGCTTCACTTATATCTTTTTAGAGCACGGCGGTGATTTTATTTTTTAGAAATTGATGAACTCTCGTACTTCACTTATATTATTTTGAGAGTCTCTAAACAGCATGGTAACTTGCTTTCGTTATAAAATTAGTCCTCATATGATAGGCATCCAAGAGGGATATAATAAAAACTTTCATATAAAGTGCATTGAATACTAGGAGAAGTTTGATTCCTTATGATTGTTTTGAGATACGAAGATGGTGATATTAGAGTCATGCTAGTAAGTAGTTGTGAATTTGAGAAATACTTGTGTTAAAGTTTGTGAGTCCCGTAGCATGCACGTATGGTGAACCGTTATGTGATGAAGTCGGAGCATGATTTATTTTTTGATTGTCTTCCTAATGAGTGGCGGTCGGGGACAAACGATGGTCTTTTCCTACCAATCTATCCCCCTAGGAGCATGCGTGTAGTACTTTGTTTCGATGACTAATAGATTTTTGCAATAAGTATGTGAGTTCTTTATGACTAATGTTGAGTCCATGGATTATACGCACTCTCACCTTTCCGCCATTGCTAGCCTCTCTAGTACCGTGCAACTTTCGCCGGTACCATAAACCCACCACATATCCTTCCTCAAAACAGCCACCATACCTACCTATTATGGCATTTCCATAGCCATTCCGAGATATATTGCCATGCAACTTTCCACCGTTTCGTCTATTATGACACGCTCCATCATTGTCATATTGCTTTGCATGATCATGTAGCTGACATCGTATTTGTGGCAAAGCCACCGTTCATCATTTATTATAGATGTCGCTCTTGATTCATTGCACATCGCGGTATACCGCCGGAGGCATTCACATAGAGTCATATTTTGTTCTAAGTATCGAGTTGTAATTCTTGAGTTGTAAGTAAATAAAAGTGTGATGATCTTCATTGTTAGAGCATTGTCCCATGTGAGGAAAGGATGACGGAGACTATGATTCCCCCACAAGTCGGGATGAGACTCTGGATGGAAAATAAAAAAGAAAGAAAAATAGGCCAAAAAATGAGAGAAGGCCCAAATAAAAAATGAGAGAAAAAGAGAGAAGGGACAATGTTACTATCCTTTTTGCCACACTTGTGCTTCAAAGTAGCACCATGATCTTCATGATAGAGAGTCTCCGATATCACTTTCATATACTAGTGGGAATTTTTCATTACAGAACTTGGCTTGTATATTCCAATGATGGGCTTCCTCAAATTGCCCTAGGTCTTCGTGAGCAAGCGAGTTGGATGCACACCCACTTAGTTTCTTTTTGAGCTTTCCTAAACGTATAACTCTAGTGCATCCATTGCATGGCAATCCCTACTCACTCACATTGATATCTATTGATGGGCATCTCCATAGCCCATTGATACGCCTAGTTGATGTGAGACTGTCTCCTTCTTTTTGTCTTCTCCACAACCATCGTCTATTCCACCTATAATGCTATGTCCATAGCTCACGCTCATGTATTGCGTGAAAGATGAAAAAAGTTTGAGAACGTCAAAAGTATGAAACAATTCTTGGCTTGTCATCGGGGTTGTGCATGATTTAAATATTTTTTGTGATGAAGATGGAGCATAGCCAGACTATATGATTCTGTAGGGATAAGCTTTCTTTGGTCATGTTATTTTGAGAAGACATACTTATTTTGTTAGTATGCTTGAAGTATTATTGTTTTATGTCAATATTAAACTTTTGTTTTGAATCTTACGGATCTGAACATTCATGCCACAATAAAGAGAATTACATGGATAAATATGTTAGGTAGCATTCCACATCAAAAGTTCTATTTTTATCATTTACCTACTCGAGGACGAGCAGGAATTAAGCTTGGGGATGCTTGATACGTCTCCAACGTATCTATAATTTTTTATTGTTCCATGCTATTATATTATCTATTTTGGATGTTTTATATGCATTAATATGCTATTTTATATGATTTTTGGGACTAACCTATTAACCTACAGCCAAGTGCCAGTTTCTGTTTTTTCCTTGTTTTAGAGTTTCTCAGAGAAGGAATACCAAACGGAGTCCAAACGGAATAAAACTTTTGCGATGATTTTCTTGGACTAGCAGACACCCAGGAGACTTGGAGTGCAAGTCAGAAGAGCCACGAGGCGGCCACAAGGGTCGAGGGCGCGCCCCCCGACCTTGTGAGCCCCTCGTAGACCTCCCGACCTAGATCTTCCTCCTATATATACTCTTATACCCCAAAAACATCCAGGGGAGCCATGAAGCCACTTTTCCACTGCCGCTACCTTCTGTACCTGTGAGATCCCATCTTGGGGCCTTTTCCGGCATCCTGCCGGACGGGGATTCGATCATGGAGGGCTTCTACATCAACACCATTGCCTCTCCGATGAAGAATGAGTAGTTTAGTTCAGACCTACGGGTCCATAGCTAGTAGCTAGATGGCTTCTTCTCTCTCTTTGATTCTCAATACAAAGTTCTCCTCGATGTTCTTGGAGATCTATTCGATGTAATACTCTTTTGCGGTGTGTGTGCCGAGATCCGATGAATTGTGGATTTATGATCAGCTTATCTATGAATATTATTTGAATCTCCTCTGAATTCTTATATGCATGATTTGATATCTTTGCAAGTCTCTTCGAACTATCGATTTGGTTTGGCCAACTAGATTGGTTTTTCTTGAAATGGGTGAAGTGCTTAGCTTTGGGTTCAATCTTGCGGTGTCCTTTCCCAGTGACAGTAGGGGTAGCAAGGCACATATTGTATTGTTGCCATCGAGGATAAAAAGATGGGGTTTTCATTATATTGCTTTAGTTAATTCCTCTACATCATGTCATCTTGCTTAATGCATTACTCCGTTCTTTATGAACTTAATACTCTAGATGTCGGTGTGGAACGACACCTATGGGATCACGAGAATCCCTACTACCGTTGCCGGGGTGCGGGGTTGCGAGAAGAGCAGGGTTAGTAGCCAGCACAAGGATCGTTTACCCAGGTTCGGGGCGCGAGGATGCGTAAAACCCTAGTCCTGCTTTGGTGGGTGTATTTCAGACAGTTCTTGAGCTCTCGAACTAGCTGTGGTCAGTGTGTGGTTCGAAAGAGCCGAATCCTTCTCCAGTATGCCATGGGCCTCCTTTTATAGTCGAAAGGGGCTGCCACAGTGGCACAAAGGAGGTGGAAAGGCATACAGTGCCCTGAGCTTATCGCCCGTATTACAGGACAAGACGCATTTAATGCGTAGCTTAGGTGTCCCCTTGCTTTATTAGGGACGGGGGCGAGGCCCGTCCCGTCCGTCGCCGCTCCTCCTCGCTTCGACACGCGTCCTGGCCAATGAGGCGTGCGGTGCCATGTAGGCAGGCAGGCAGCTGAGGTGGCGCAATGGCGGAGCCTTCACGAAGATCTGCATGCCGCCACGCTGGTGCTCGATGAGTTGGCCTGGGAGCTGCATGTTGCCACGCAGGTGCCCGCCTAGCTGGTTGGGCTGGCAGCTGCATGTGAATGGTGGTGGAAGCTTGGTTGGCGTGGGCCTGGCGGTGGCCCTGCTGGCGTCCTTGGTGAGGGCCTTGCCGGGTGGCCCGGCAAGGGTCTTACCGTGGCGCGCTGTCGTCCCCGGCAAGGGCCTTGCTAGGGGTCTGGTGGTCTTCCTCGGCAAGGATCTTGCCGAGGATCGTCGTCTTCTAATCCTCATCTGATCTTGAATATGTATTCACAAAGATATGCATGCCACCACGGAGGTGCCTCCCGAGCCCTGGCCCAACGTGGATGATGGCGTTGGGGACCGTGGGCTCAAGGGTGGCTCGCTCTGTTAGTGTGGGGCGAGCTGCCCCGGCAAGGGTCTTGCCGGGGCTGCTGAGGCTGCCTCGGCAAGGGTCTTGCCGGGGGAACCTGCTTTGTCCCTCTGCTCTTTGTGGTCTTGGCCTTGGCGTTGCTCTTATTATCTTGGGCTTTGGTCTTACCTTGGCTCACCTCCCCTGTTCTACTTGGCGTGACCGTAGGCGCGGCTCCGACTGCCCGTGCACAGGTATAGGGGTACAAAAACGCACCCCTCTTTTTGTCCACCGACAGGAGCCCCCGGGCCTGGGCCACACATAACCGTGACACGTTGTTGGGCCAGGCCCAAAAACGGTGCGCGGGCAGGCGGGGCGGTTTTTACCGCGGTAAAACTTTTCACGCGTGGCGCCTCCCACGACCCGCGCGCGCGGTGCGGCATGGAGGGGTGTGCGAGACGTGGGCGGCACGGGTGGGGCGGTTTCCACATGCATGCGTCACATCGCAGTAAAGAGGCGGCTCGTGCCTTCCCCGTAAAAAGAGGGAGGCATGGAGGCGCGGCTCATTTACTGAACGGGGCCGGGGCGCGGTCTTCAAGGTGTCCACTCCCCACGATCACGGGGTGGGGAGAGGTCGCTTTGCCTGTCCCCTCGGTTCTGCGCGTCCACCACGCGTCCTCCATGCATCTAGGGTTGCAAGCGGTGGAGGTGGGAAACCGGGCCGTCGCTGGTTGGGGCAGCGGGTCGGTCATGATTCCCTGCGCCTCTGGTGGCTGGATTGGCCGAGCGGGGCGGCTGAGCCCTGTCCCCGCCTCCTTATAAAGAGGGGGAAGGGGGATGGCCTCCCGCAGTCTTCCGTCATCTATCTCCTCCCGCTTCTTCTTCTTCCTTTCACTCGCCATGGAGAAGGGGAATCCTGGTCCCTCGGCAGTGGCGGTGAGGGTCGCCACTCGACAGCACGTCCCTCCTCCTCCTGAGCCCGCGGTGGTGGAGCCGGCCGCGAGGGGAAGGGGGAGGGGGCGAGGCCGTGGGCGAGGCCGGGGCAAAGGTCGTAGTGCTCGGGGAAGAGGAGGACGGGGCGGCACGCTGGCTTCGCCCCTGCCAATGATGCCTTTTCCAATGGAAGGCCATGTTGGAGACGAGCCCCGTGAGTTCTTCATCAGGCTGCGCCGGCCTCCGCGTCGCCGTCTTCGTCTTCCCGCCCGTTCGCTCGAGAGATGGAGTGTGACCCGCCCCAATCCCTCATATTGCACATGAGGGGTTGTGGGAATGGGGGCACGCGGGTCGACGTTGACTTCCCAGCTCCTCGGGTCATGTACCTCCGTCGTGGGTGGAAGACGTTCGCTCGTATCCATAGCCTGACGGTGGGGCTCGTCCTCTACTTCAAATTAATGGAGGACAGTCTGCTCTCCCTCAAGGTCTTTGGCGACTTCGGGACTCGCCTGAAGTGCTGCGTGGAGAGCTCCTCCGATGGAGATTCCGACCATGGAAGATCTTCCTCGAGAAAAAGTGATGAGGAGGACAGCGGGGCAGACGGCGGGGACGAGTCCGACTAGGCGTCGGACGCCCCGCGCCTGGGCGGGTGCGGCAGCAGCAACATCTGCACCTGGCCGCTCCTCCAGCAGAGTTTTGCCGGGGGCAGAGCCAGCTCCTTGAACTTCTCGGGGCCATCTCCTTGGGCGGCTGGCATCGGGAGGCTGTGGAAGAGGAAGAGGGCGGGCGGCAAGGCCGTCACCTTGGAGTACGCGGGCACCGACGCCTTCGTCGCATATTGCCGGTACTGCCGCCTCGTCTTCCAGCTCCTTTCCCGGCACCGTCATCACCGGCCCGCCCCGGGCGGTTACCGAGGTGTTCTCTTGGTGCTTTCTGCTGCTCGTAGCTCGCCTAGGCGCCCCTTTTGCCCTCTCGCCTCCTTGACCTGCCTCCTGAGGAGAGGGACAAGAAAGGGATCACGGGCATCTTATCTCTCTTCTTTAGTTTGTAAGCCTGCAGGCCTTTGTTAAATTCAGAACTCGTAATCCCCTTGCTCATGTTTTTCATTCCGTATGAACTGTACCTGTATGGGATGTTTTTAATGAAAAAGGGATGCTTGCCGGGTTTTTCGTTCATGGGTAGACCCCGCGACAAGGAGCGAATCCTTGTTATTATTTAAGATAAACGTTTTTCGCCCGGCAACAGGCCTTGCCGTCCCCCCACTCCACTCGACCATTCTCGCGCTCTTGGCGGAGGCAGGGATGAAGTGGGCTTTAGGCTCCTCGTTCTACCTCCTTGCCGCCGCGGCTACAACCAAATCCGGACCCAGGAAATAATCCTTAGGTATAGGAAAAAGGGGAGCACGGCAGCCTAGAGATAAAAACGAGGTTTCACATGCCCCAGTTCCGTTCCGAAATGCATGACAGAGGATGAAAGACTTATCTGGATCTGCAGCCCCCGGCAATCTCATCTTGCCGCGGTTGGACCCTTGTGCTTGCAGCCCCCGGCAACTCTGGTTTGCCGGGGTCGGGACGCCGGTCCGTTTCCTTTCTTCCAAGTAGCTCGGCAGAAGTGCTCATGTGCCCTGCGAACCAAAGGAGGACAGAAGAGAAACAGATAGACGCGCACTCGACCTCTAAGCTAGGGGTTAGTCGCTGCTGAGCACTATCAACCCTAACCAAGGAAGAGACTCGACCTAGCATGCATGCTATGACTTAGGGCGCCAGCGCTTCATTTATTTATGCTCAGGGTCTGCGCCTGGCTTTGTACGAAGGGTTACATGCCTTGCCGGCAAAGCTTGTACAAAAGGTGGCTTGCCGGGAGGCCCGGCAAGCCGCGCCTTATGGGTAAAACTTGCGAAGATGCTCGATGTTCCAGGAGTTGCTCACTGGGACGGCATCTTCGGTCTCCAGGCGGACTGCGCCGGGCCTGGTGACTCGTATTACCCGATAAGGGCCTTCCCACTTCGGCGTCAACTTGTTGGCATTCTTGGCCGACTGAACGCGCCGAAGAACAAGGTCGCCTTCCTCAAAGCTTCGGGCATGAACCTTGCGGCTATGGTAGCGGCGCAAGGCTTGCTGGTAGCGCGCTGCTCTCACAGCCGCCCGAAGACGATCTTCCTCAAGGAGCGTCGCGTCATCTTGGCGCAACTGCTCTTGCTCAAGCTCATCATAAGCGAGCACTCGAGGTGACCCGTATATGAGTTCCGTGGGGAGAACTGCTTCTGCCCCGTAGACCAGGGCAAAAGGTGTCTGGCTGGTGGCTCGATTTGGCGTCGTCCTGATCGACCAAAGAACCGCCGGCAATTCATCAATCCAGCGCCTTCCGCTCTTGCGCAGCTTGTCAAAAGTCTTTGTCCTTAGGCCTCGCAACACTTCAGCATTCGCCCTCTCCGCTTGGCCGTTGCTCCGTGGGGGTGCCAGAGAAGCAAAACTGACCTTGCTGCCGAGGTCTTGAATGTACTGCATGAAGGTGTGGCTCGTGAACTGCGTGCCGTTGTCGGTGATGAATCTATTTGGCACACCAAAACGGCAGACCAGTCCTTTGAAAAACTTGACAGCTGACTGAGCAGTCACCTTTCTCACTGCTTCCACCACCGGCCACTTCGTGAACTTGTTGATTGCAATGTACAAGTGCTCAAAGCCCCCGACAGCGCGGGGGAAAGGGCCCAGTATGTCGAGCCCCCAGACCGAGAATGGCCAGGAGAGAGGGATTGTTTGAAGGGCTTGGGCTGGTTGATGAAGCTTCTTTGAATGGAACTGACACGCTTCACACTTGGTTACTAGTGCCGTCGCATCCTGGAGGGCGGTCGGCCAGAAGAAACCTTGCCGAAACACCTTTCCGGCAAGGGCCCTCGACCCTATGTTGGAGCCACATATGCCTCCATGTATCTCCGCCAACAGCTCCAGTCCTTCCTCCCGGGGGATGCACTTCAATTTCACGACGTTCGGCCTTCTCCTGTACAGGACGTCATCGACGAACTGGTACAGGGCGGACCGACGGGCTACTTTCTCCGCTTCTTCCTGCTCCTCAGGAAGATCCCTGTTTGGAGGAATCAGACGGTATGCTACGCCCACGCCGGAGCCTGGGGCTCGACAGCAAGGACCAAAGGCATTTCTTCCGCCATGGGAGCGGCTGTCTCTACGGCTAGGGCTTGACGCCCTGCCGGAGGCAGCCGCTCTTGGGCAGGCTCAGCGTCCGCGACAGCACCCTTGCCGGCAGCCCAGAGGGCTCGGTAGGAAAGTACTTGCCGGGACCCGACTTCCTTCGCTTGTTCTGCCCCGTTGATGGTTTGACGGATGGTTGAGTTAGCCGGAGCAAAAAGGTACCCGGTTCCACAGGTAGCTTGAATGCGGCACACTTTGACAGGTAATCGGCGGTGTCGTTCTCCATTCGGGGGACGTGCTCTGCTTGGATATTGTCAAAGCGCTCCTCCAGCTTCCTCACTTCATCTACGTAAGCTTCCATCAATGGGCTCTGGTAATCCTTGTTGACCTGCCCGACAACAAGCTGCGAGTCACCCCTGACGATGAGCTTCTTAACCCCGAGGTCTGCCGCGATCCTGAGACCGGCAAGCAATCCCTCGTACTCAGCAGTGTTGTTGGTGGACATCTCTCGGGGAAAGTGCATCTGGATCACGTACTTGAGGTGCTCCCCGGTAGGTGCGACGAGCAGCACACCGGCACCGGTGCCTTGCAGCGAGAAAGCCCCATCAAAGTACATGACCCAGTCACGATCTTCGTCCTTGCCGGGGAGAGTGGTCTCCTGGATTTCTTCGTCAGGCGTTGAGGTCCATTCTGCAATGAACTCCGCCAAGACTCTGCTCTGAATTGTCGAGGTACTTTCAAACTTCAAACCGAAACTTGATAACTCCAAGGCCCACTCCACAATCCTCCCGGTTGCATCTGGGTTATGCAGTATCCGTTGCAACGGGAGGCGGGTGACGACAGTGATCTCGTGGGCTTGTAAGTAATGACGTAGCTTCCTCGAGGCCATTAGAAGGCCGAAGAGCAATTTCTGCACACCGGAGTACGTCGATCTAGCTCCCTGCAAGAGGGAGCTGACAAAGTAAACTGGGTGCTGCATCATTTTCTTCTTCTGCACCACCTCTCTTGACTGCGCGGGCACTGCCTCGGTGGCACCAGACTCTGCCGGGGGCCTCGCCTTGCCGGCACCAGGCCCTGTTGGGGGAATCTTGGGCTTGCCATCCGCTGGTTCTGCCGCCGTCACTGCCTCCTCGTTAACCTCCCTCTGCACCACTAGCGCGGCACTGACCACTTGATTCGTCGCCGCCAGATACAGCAGCAATGGCTCTCGTGGTTTAGGCGCAACCAGTATTGGTGTGGAGGAAAGGTATCTCTTCAAATCCTGCAATGCTGCCTCGGCTTCTGGGGTCCATTCCAATGGGCCTGCCTTCTTCAAGATTTTGAAGAAAGGAAGGGCGCGCTCGGCAGACTTGGAGATGAATCGGCTCATGGCGGCAACGCAGCCGGTGAGCTGACGCACATCTTTGATCCACTTGGGTGCCTCAATCTGCTCAATAGCCTTAATTTTGTCTGGGTTTGCCTCAATCCCACGCTGCGACACAAAGAATCCGAGAAGCTTGCCGGATGGCACACCGAAGACACACTTCTCAGGGTTCAGCTTGAGGTTGATCTTGCGCAGGTTGGCAAGTGTCTCTTCTAGATCTTGCACAAGAGTTGGCCCGTCTTTGGTTTTAACCACTATGTCATCCATGTAGGCCTCCATATTTCTATGGAGCTGAGGTTCAAAACCAATTTGGACTGCTCTTGCAAATGTTGAGCCAGCGCTCTTCAACCTGAAAGGCATCCGTAAAAAGCAATACGTACCACATGGGGTGATGAACGCTGTCTTTTCTTCATCCTCTCTTGTCATGAAGATCTGGTGATGCCTGAGTAGGCGTCGAGGAATGATAACAGATCACACTCGGCCATGGAGTCAACAATCTGGTCGATGCGCGGCAACGGGAAGGGGTCCTTAGGACAAGCCTTATTGATATCTGTGTAATCAATACACAGCCTCCACTTCCCATTCGCCTTTCTCACCACTACCAGATTGGCCAACCACGTCGGGTGGAGCACTCCTCTCACCAACCCTGCCGCTTCCAGCTTCCTGGTCTCCTCTGTGTTGAACTCCTGCCTCTCCAGAGCCTGCTTTCTGACCTTCTGCTTGACGGGCCGCGCATGGGGGCAGACAGCTAGGTGGTGCTCAATCACCTTCCTGGGAACACCGGGGATGTCGGATGCTTGCCATGCAAACACGTCGACATTCGCCCGCAGGAAGGTGAGGAGCGCGCCTTCCTATTTGCTGCCGAGGGTGGAGCCTATGGTGAAGGCCCCTCCCGTGCCATCCTCCATGGTGGACACCTTCTTGGTCTGCGGTGGCTCGACTCTAGATCTCTTGCTCTTGCCGGTAGAGCTCTCTGGCACGTCCTCGACAACAGCACAACACTCCGAAGAGGTGCGCTTGCCGGAGTGGGTGCGAGAGGTCTTGCCGGGCTTCTTCTTCCCTCCCAGGGCTTCAGTGGCAGGAGCAGGCGCCTTGGTGGCATCTGCTGCAACTGCTTCCCGGTAGAGTTGGTCGGCGCAAATCAGCACGTCCTTCTTGTCGGAGGGGACGGAGATGATGGTCAACGGCCCGGGCATCTTTAGCATGTTGTAGGCATAGTGTGACGCCGCCATGAACTTGGCTAGCGCCGAGCGGACGAGGATCCTGTTGTAGGGCAAGGGGATCTCGGCCACGTCGAAGATGATCCTCTCCGTCCTGTAGTTCAACTCTCCTCCAAATGTCACGGGCAGTGTGACCTTTCCCTTCGGCTGGCTCCTCCCCGGATTGACCCCTTGAAACGTGCCCGTTTCCTCGAGGTCTCCGTCAGGGATTTGCAACCTTTTGATCACGACAGGCGAGATCAGGTTCAGGCCGGCCCCGCCGTCAACCAACATCTTCTTCACCCTGAGGTTGCGTATCGTTGGTGAGACCAACAATGGCAAACGCCCGACCGCGGTAGTGCGGTCAGGGTGGTCCTCGGCGTCAAAGATGAGGGGCATGCTGGACCACTTCAGCGGCTTCTGAGCGTCGAACGACGGCTCTGCTATTGTAATCTCACGCGCCCACTAATCGACGCACATGGCCTCCGTAGCCTTCTGGAACCCTTGCTCACTAGACTCGTCGTCCTCGTCGTGATCATCATCTTCTTGTTTCTTGTCGCGGCCCCGGGCGGGCCTCTCTTGCTGGTTGTCCTTGCCGGGGCGGCTTCCTTGGCCGCCACGCTTCTTGCCGGATCCCTCAGCACCGTCCTGGTCCTTCTCCTTGTCTTGCCTCTCGTACTCGGCCTTTTGCTTCTCAGCAAGCAGCTCGACTTGTCGGCAGTTCTGGAGGTCGTGGCCCTTGGTGCGGTGGATCTTGCAGTATTGCTTGCCGGAGCTTCCTGGCTTGTCGGTAGCTGCCAAGGCCCGGCAGGCGGCGCACCCGGCAATCTCCTTGTCGGGGGCGCCTGCCTTGACCTTCTTGTCGGCACCGGTGTTGTCAGATCCCTCAACGGTAAGCACGGTCTTGCCTTTGCGTTTCCTGTTGCGACGCCGGCCCTTCTTCGTCGGGGTAGCAGTGTCTTCATCGGTAGAGTCGGTTTCCGCGCCGGCGTCTTCGCTGGGGTACTTCCTTCCCTCTTCAGCCCGCGCGCACCTATCGGCCAGAACGTAGAGCCCGACCACATCCTTAACCTTGTTCATCGCCAGCTCCTCGCGCATCTTGCGATTGCGCACGTTCTGGTGGAACGCGCTAATCACAGCGGCGGGATGAACGTCGGGGATGTTGTACTGCACCCGGCTAAACCTCTGGATATACTTGTGCAGGGTTTCCCCTTCTTTCTGGGGAATGATGTGCAGATCACTGGCCTGGCCATGAGCTTGGTGGCCTCCTGTGAAGGCGCCAACGAACTCATGGCACAGATCCGACCAAGAAGAAATGGAATCCACCGGCAAGTGCATCAACCAAGACATCACATTGGGCTTGAGCGCCAGCGGGAAATAGTTGGCAAGCACCTTGTCATCGCGAGCCCCAGCAGCCTCCATCGCGATGGTGTAGATGCTGAGGAACTCGGACGGATGGGTCTTGCCAGTGTACTTCTTGCAGACGTCGGGCTTGAACGTGCGGTGGGACGGCCACTAGAACTACCGCAGCTCACGGGTAACGGCCGGGCAGCCCACCTCGTAAGGTAGGCCGCCGGAGCCCCCCGGTGCCGGGTGGTCGTCCGACTGGCGGCGCGTTTCGCGCCGGCGCTCAACGGTAGTTCGAGCGTCTTCGTGAGCTCGTTCCCGAAGGACCTGGCGCTGGTCGCGGAGGGTCCACGGGTCGGATGACACTATGGAGATGTTATCACAAGCGTCGTCACGACGGGCCGACACCCGCGGCGGCTGGTGAGGAGGAGGAGAGTGCACCGTGCCCGCAACTTCCCCGGTCCTCCCAGCGCCAGCATGCGGTGGCTCGGTGGAGCGCCAACCCGAGCGTCCCGCCGGTCGCGGATCGTCTTTGTTGGCGACAGCGACGAGGCTCCGGATGGTGGCCCTCCACTCGTCCAGCTTCTCCGCAGCAGGAGGGAAGTCGAGGAGCAACTGCGCGCGCGCCAAAGCTTCTGCTGGCGTGGGCGGCGGCGACAGCTGCGTGGATCGCGGCGCGCTTCGACTTCTAACTACGTTAGAAGGAGCTCCATTACGACCCATCGGCTACGTGCCATTTTCGCCAGCGCTTTGGTGGGTGTGCTGAACCCCTTCATCCCGCGGACGACGCACAGGGCTCTTCCCACGGCGGTGCTCAAGGTCACCAACGTGGTGACGCTGCTCGGCGCGCACACCATGGGAAGAGCGCGCAGTGGTCGCCGGTGTGGGCGTCCTGGAGGTCGCTGCGCCGCCAGGAGGTGGCACAACGACACCCCTGGAGGGCCCCACGCCGCCCGCGGGGGGCCCAGCTCCGTCTTTGGATCCGGCGACGTGTGGCCGATCGTTTGGTGCGTGAACGACGCTGCTCGCCAGGCTCTGACTACCAGGGAGATGCTGGTGCTCGCGGACCGCGGCCCGGGTCCTGTCTGCAACCGGTCCACTGCCCGCCCGCACCGGCACGGGCCGTTCGGCTCCCAACGAGCCGACCGCCGTGGCCGTCTTCTTCTTAGGAGCCATGGCGACGAAGAACTGCTAGGCTGATTACTAGACCAGATTCTCACAACTACGCACGCCCCTGCCTGGCGCGCCAAAGATGTCAGTGTGGAACGACACCTATGGGATCACGAGAATCCCTACTACGGTTGCCGGGGCGCGGGGTTGCGAGAAGAGCAGGGTTAGTAGCCAGCACAAGGATCGTTTACCCAGGTTCGGGCCACGAGGATGCGTAAAACCCTAGTCCTGCTTTGGTGGGTTTATTTCAGAGAGTTCTTGAGCTCTCGAACTAGCTGTGGTCAGTGCGTGGTTCGAAAGAGCCGAATCCTTATCCAGTATGCCATGGGCCTCCTTTTATAGTCGAAAGGGGCTGCCACAGTGGCACACAGGAGGTGGAAAGGCATACAGTGCCCTAAGCTTATCGCTCGTATTACAGGACAAGACGCATTTAATGCGTAGCTTAGGTGTCCCCTTGCTTTATTGGGGACGGGGGCGAGGCCCGTCCCGTCCGTCGCCGCTCCTCCTCGCTTCGACACGCGCCCTGGCCAGTGAGGCGTGCGGTGCCATGTAGGCAGGCAGGCAGCTGAGGTGGCGCAGTGGCGGAGCCTTCACGAAGATCTGCATGCCGCCACGCTGGTGCTCGATGAGTTGGCCTGGGAGCTGCATGTTGCCACACAGGTTCCCGCCCAGCTGGTTGGGCTGGCAGCTGCATGTGAACGGCGGTGGAAGCTTGGTTGGTGTGGGCCTGGCGGTGGCCCTGCTGGCGTCCTTGGTGAGGGCCTTGCCGGGTGGCCCGGCAAGGGTCTTGCCGTGTGGCCCGGCAAGGGTCTTGCCGTGGCGCGCTGTCGTCCCCGGCAAGGGCCTTGCCGGGGGTCTGGTGGTCTTCCTCGGCAAGGATCTTGCCGATGATCGTCGTCTTCTAATCCTCATCTGATCTTGAATATGTCTTCACAAAGATCTGCATGCCACCATGGAGGTGCCTCCCGAGCCCTGGCCCAACGTCGATGATGGCGTCGGGGACCATGGGCTCAAGGGTGGCTCGCTTTGTTGGTGTGGGGCGAGCGGCCCCGGCAAGGGTCTTGCCGGGGCTGCTGAAGCTGCCTCGGCAATGGTCTTGCCGGGGGAACCTGCTTCATCCCTCTGCTCATTGTGGTCTTGGCCTTGGCGTTGCTCTTATTATCTTGGGCTTTGGTCTTACCTTGGCTCACCTCCCCTGTTCTGCTTGGCGTGACCGTAGGCGCGGCTCCGACTGCCTGTGCACAGGTATAGGGGTACAAAAACGCACCCCTCTTTTTGTACACCGACACTAGATGCATGCTGGATAGCGGTCGATGTTTGGAGTAATAGTAGTAGATGCAGGCAGGAGTCAGTATACTTGATACGGACGTGATGCCTATATTCATGATCATTGCCTTAGATATCATCATAACTTGCGCTTTTCTATCAATTGCTCGGCAGTAATTTGTTCACCCACCATAATAATTTTTATCTTGAGAGAAGCCTCTAGTGAAACCTATGGCCCCGGGGTCTATTTTCCATCATATTAGCTTTCCGTCAACTTGCCAATTTCCGTTGTCATTCCTTTATTTTGCAATCTTTACTTTCCATTCCATAAACCAAAAATACCAAAAATATTACTTTATTTATCCATCTCTATCATATCTCACTTTGCGAATAATCATGAAGGGATTGACAACCCCTTTGTCGCGTTGGTTTCAAGTTGGTGTTTGTTTGTGCAAGTATTCGGTGGCTTGTTGCGTTGTCTCCTACAAGATTGATACCTTGGTTCTCAAAACTGAGGGAAATACTTACGCTACTTTGCTGCATCACCCTTTCCTCTTCAAGGGAAAAACTAATGCATGCTCAAGAGGTAGCACATGCCAAATTAGAGCGAAGACCTCAGGGGGTAAATAGGAGTGGCCTTCTCCTTCTGAATCCCCCTCAGAATAGTTATCTTCCTCTTGATTACAATCCAAAATGGGTGGAGGGGGGCTGCCTTTGCGCCTACCCTGGAGCGACGTCTGCATGAAATTTTATTGCCGGAGAAGGCTCGTCTCTTTTGCTCTACATGTTCAGTTCCATTGTGTACAATAACTGACATGCATAGGAATAAAACATAGTGAGATTATGTAAGGAGTGCATGCAAAAATCCAGAGTGATTGTAGCAACCTGTGGATAGACCCAAAACCAATGATAGCAGGCAGATAATGGCTTCAATTAAAAAATACAGATAATGGCTTCTTTACTGTTTGTTTCCGACCCAACATGAAACTCATAGTAGACACCAGAGATTAACCAGATAGTAGATAGATACTATTGATTGTGGCCCCGATATGTACCCCATTTAAAAACTCAAGTTTGACCATTAGTTTGGAGCTGACTCAGAGTCTAATCGATGAACAGGACGATAAAGTAGCATGTAATATTAAGCGATGCATAACATAAGCAGACACGAAAGGGTGCGACCTCTCTTGCGGACCCGTGTAGTCCTTGAGGTCATCTGCTCGGTTGATGATGGTAATGCAGTTGTCGTGGCTGGCGACAGCGGGGAAGAAGATCTGAGGCGGTGAAAGACAGTCTGGAGGCCAGATCCCTGCTGTGCTGGACCCTTCTGTCGTTGGAGCAACTGAGCTGGGGTGGACGACGGCGCAGCAGGAGCGGGACAAACCACACAAGGTTTTCTTTGACAACTATCTGTAAGTGAAGTAATACTGTAAGGGCTCGTTTGAATTGGAGGATTCTAACAACGCAGGGATAGGAAATACACAGTAATAGGATAGGAATGCATGTGCAAAACAGAGAATTTAAAAACACAGGATTTCTGCCAATCTGGGTGTGTGGTTCACAAGAATTGGAAGATCACGGGATGCAAAGAAGCATGGTGAGATTAAGTCAAACCACAAGAAAACGTACGGTTATAATGCTATTATGCTACTATCTCTTAGTCTTGTGCTTCATGAATAGGAATTTGAAAAGGAGGACAAGTGGATATTAAAATTCCTATGTTTTTTTCTTTCAAGGAGACACTAAAGGAACAAATCCTACAGTTTTCCTTTGCTCCATTCCTTTGAACCAAATGCTTGAATAGTAGTACCATAGGAAACTTTCCAATTCCTATGTTTTTCCTTCAGTTTTCCTTTCAAGCACTGGCGATTCTAGTAGGCAGGCATGAGCAGGGAAAAGCCTACACTCAAAAAATGTTTTTGTGCTACTTCTACTACTTTGGACCCAGGCCACTGCCCTACTAGCTCAACTCCTAGGCCCATCTACAAATGCACAGCTCAAACGCGCAGAGATAAATAATGATGGCATTCAAGAGAGTCCATCACGGATAGCTAAGTTTCTTGGTACATCACTGCTTGTCATATAGTAGGAGAAACTAATCGTATTTCACATTACTACGTGTGCTCAGTGGACAATATATATATAACATTTAGAGTAAAAAAGTGATGCAACAAGTGTACAACCTTTTTGGCGAAGCCATGTTGATCTCAGCGTGATTGGGTTGGTCGGTGAGGATGCTCCGGCTAATTTGGTTGTCGGAGGAGGGGAAGAAGATCTTAGGCGTCTGGAGATGGAGCCCGGGGTACTGCTCCGCTGTGATGGAGGGTTTCATCGTTGGAGCTGCTCCAGTGAGTTGAACGATGGCGAGGCTGAAGCAGGACAAGAGAGACAATGTTAACCTGAGTGGAATTCTAATATCATCTCCAATAGATGATGTAAAATACATAACCACAAAGTGCTAGATGTAAAATACATCAGCCACTCATCTCTGAACTTGACTGTCAAAACTGAATTTAACTGTCGAAACTGAATTTAACTGTCGAAACTGAATTTAACTGTCAAAACTGAATTTTACTATCAAAACTGAACGCACTAGTAGCAGAAAAGAAGTAGCAGCAACAGCGCGTGCGAGAGCCGGGGTAGCTGGTCGTGTCGCAGCATCTCGGGTAGCAGCTGCAGGGGCTCGAGGGAGATCAGGATCTACTGCTCGTGCAGCAGCAACATGCGCAAGAGTAGAGCAGTAGCAGCGCGCGCAAGAGTAGAGCAGCAGCGCAAGCAAGAGCAAGAGCGAGAGCAGCGGCGCAAGTAAGAGCAAGAGCAAGAGCAGCCGCGCGAGCAAGAGCAAGAGCAAGAGCAGGCCAGGCAGGGGACTGAGAGCAAGATCAGAGCAGCAGTGCGAGCGAGAGCCAGAGCAGCAGCAGCTCCTACTGATGTGGACATCACCGTCGAGGGAGCGACGCCATGGAGGAAGTGGCCGGCGATGCCACCGTGGATGGAGCCGCGCCATGTCGGCTCGGGACCGAGCGCCGGCAGCACCGTGAGATCCAATCAAGAAGAAAATGCGGCGATTAGTGTACAACCTCTTTGGTGGCGCCGATTAGTCCTCAGCTTCATCCGAGGAAACGGTGATGCTGCTCTTCCGGTGCTGCATGTGAAGACAGCAGTGTAGGAATGTAGGTGGCACGAAAGACGAGGGGAACGTCGGGGCAGCTCCTTGGAGGTTGAGGACGGGGTGGCTGAACGGGCGGGACGACGAGATCGATGATGGATCCTCATCCGCTATGGTGGATGAGGGATGTCGAGGTGTTGCTGTGGATGACGTCGTCGGGGAAGAGGCTCCGGCTGGGTGGCGGACGGATGAGGGTGTCGGGCTTCGCGGGTTTTCGCGGCCTCGGTGTACGAATGGGTAGGCGGATGTGATGGGAGGGGGAACCATGGCTTAGGGACGCGCTTGTTCGAAATGTGGGGTAAGTTATGAAAGTACCCCCACCGATTTGATCTAGGCGGTTCTTTTGGTTCAGGGGTATCACAGGCATTTCTCGTGTCGGGATTTCGCAGGAGTGGGAGTTTTCGCGCGCGTTGTAATTTTGGAATAGCAAGGCGTGGGTTGAGATGGAGGGAGTTTTCGGAGCACAATGAGACAAAGATATATCTTAAATATTTCGGGGTAACAAGGCGCGGGTTGAAATTTTCGGACAAGCTTAACGTGTACTGTACCAAATCAATTCGCACTTCCGTCGACGAAAAAACAAAAAGAAATCAATTCACACCACACAAGAGAGTCTAGTCCCGTGTACTGTACCAAATCAATTCGCACTACAAGCCATTCAAAACTTTGAATTCATGTTATGTTCAATTAAAATATTTCGCTACGTGTATAATGCATGCAACCTGCTACTCAAATGAACGTTTTAGTGCATTCCAAACCTATATACTACCGCTTCAATATGAACTAAATTTGAATTCATTTTATCTATTTGAATAAGATCTACAATCATGATTGTTGTGAAGTTAAACTATTTGAATTTGTTTCTCTATTTTAATAAGATCTACAATCATCATTATTGTCAAGTTAAACCATCGTTTGTGTATTATCTTCACAGCACACCACATGATTACTGTCGAGTTAGATATGAACTATGTGTACTATATGGACTCGAACTCGATTTTTTGAATCCACTTTATGTTGATTTCAAATCACAGTACATTTCAAGCTCTAGCTAGATCTTCATAATCTAAACCAGGTCTCATATGTTTAATGTGTTTATCACATAATGTATGGTGCCCCGCCCCCTACGCCTACAAGTATTTAGATGTGAGTTGCAAACGCCACACATTACCACAAATTCAAATAAAATGTGAGATTGTTCGATATATAGTATGGTTTAGATTGTTCAATATTTAGTTGTGAGCTACAAATGCCACACATTATCACAAATTCAAATAAAATGTGAGATTGTTCAATGTATAGTATGGTTTAGATTGTTCGGTATTTAGCTGTGAGTTGCAAACACCACACATTATCTCATTATGGTATAACATGTCCAAAACCACTCACCACGCGTATCACCGCTATATTCATGCATGCATATGTTCATAACACTATGATCTCCTATTCAAATATATGAATCCACTTTCATATCGAATTATGATCTTTGTTAGTCTCTTACACCCACACAATCCTCTAACCTTTGTAGTTAGCACTAACTTTCTCTCGTGCATGCACACTCCCTCCTCGCCCTCCCCCTCCCTCAGCATTCTATCCATCGTGTACATTCATTTTTTTCTTTAGGTCATTCTCCCACGGTATCCACAACTCCTTTCCGACACACACCGATTGATAAACCTCTCCAGCGATGTCTAGCTACAACATACACATGCACCTTCCATCTCCTCCTTTCTGTGTCCAGCCTCGTGTCTCCCATATGGTCCCACACACGTGTAAACTCTCGCCCCTCTTTTCATCGATCTCACAATGGCACACTCCCCCCTATCTAGCTAGTAGGCCTCTCGCACCACCTCCTAGCTTCATTCTCTCTGTCTATCCGTCTCGCTGGGCCTTATTTGCATCTAACAAATGGATGTACACCGCCTAATCTCCTGCTATACATATAGCTAGCTAGGTCGTTATAACTCGTTTTCCCCACGCGTCAATCGATCTACCTCATTAGTTATGTCTCTCCCTTCCTCCGACAAACAACAATTGATCTACCGATCTAGTTAGGTCTGCTTACCAAACACATGGTCCCCCTTCATCATCCATGCATGCGTCCCGACACATCTATCACGCACATGCACACACATAAACACATCCCCACTCTTATTGATAATATTCCAGTTCTACCCTCAGTTTGTCTAGTAGGCCTCTCCCACCATCTTCGAGAAGCAACTCCATCACCCATCCAGCACTCTACCCCTCTCCCTCCCTCTCCCTCCCTCCCTCCCTCCCTCTCTCTCTCCTATCTCTCTCTCTCTCTTTGTCCCAACCTATTTCCCATCCTTCACTTATGTATGGATGTGACTGATCTCCCTCAAGACATAGCTGGGTCTCCCCTTCTCAACACATATACGAGTCGATCTACCTCTCAAGTTAGGTCTCTGCCTCCCCCCCCCACACACACGGATACATCGAGCGCTCTAGTCATGCCTCCCTGCCACACACAAACTTGCCATGTGCCCTCTGACGTTCCGATAGGTCAGTCGCCCTATATCTTTGACTTGCACACACACAATTTCAATGGCTCTCTTCATCGATCTCGCACCCACCCACTTGATCCTCTCTTCCACTCTATCGATATCTATGACCCCTCCCTCTCTTCTCGTGGATCGGCCCCGCTATATATGATATAGATAGGCCTCTATTTCACACACATTGCATGTGTCAAATTTTTGTCTGAGATATCACCAACACATATTCCCACAAATACACACGAAATCACACCCCCCACACCCCCAACAAAAAACACTCACGAACGCACACGCCATCTGTCTAGGTTTGTATCTCTCTCACACACCCACGTAGATGGGGGACGTGCACGAGAGAAGAGGTGCACGCACGGCGCACGCACTCCCGTCTCTTTCCCGAATCCTCTTTCCCAACCACACCCACGCGGGTACACGGTGGAGCTCATTTTTGTGCGAAAAGGCAGCCCACATGGTAATTTGACACTTGTACTGGTTGTCCACTTGATGGAGGATCGTGTACCACGGGTGAACAAACAAATTGCGACTTGACGCATTATGTTAAAAAAGAGGCAAACCATGTGTGACCTACCTTAGAGGCAAGGCTGTATATGTATTACTTTTGATGTGTCCTATCAACTCACAGAACAAGGAGACGCTTGCTTAGTACGCCGTCTCCCCCGCCCACAGGCGCAGTGGCTCACAGGACGAGGTGAAGCTTGCTTACTACACCTTACGCCCACTCCCTCGCCCACGCGCGCAGTAGCTCGCGGGACGAGGAGAAAATTTTACTACTCCCTCCGTTTACTCCGCGCCCCTACCTTGGTTAGAGAGATGTCATATTGTTTGAAATATATGTCTTTTAGTAGATTTCAATACGAACTACTAGTACATACTCCAAACACTGATGTATATAGACGTATTTTAGAGTGTAGATGCGCTCATTTTGTTCCATATGTAGTCCATATTGAAACGAACATAATACTAGTACGCACTCTCCCTCGCCCCTCACCCCTCGACCCTCGCTCGACCCTCGCCCACGTGGTGGACGTGCAGCAATTCATTGGGTCTCAAATAGCCAGAACGATATATACTGCAGTACCATTATTGCTCGACTTCCCGAAGAGGCGAAGAGCCAAGCACAAGGTTAATATTTTAGAGATGCCAAACGCAAGGTTTATAGGGGAACGAGTAGTAGTACTAGTAGTATGTACCAGTGGTACGTATTGTATGAGGAAGAAGGCAACAAGATGTATGTTTTGCATGACAGTCTCTTCTGACAGGACGTGCTAGACCTAGTGGACCTCATTTTTGCAATGGGAGTACTCCCTATCATAGATGGCACGATTCAGAGTGGTGGGTAGAACGCACAATTCGGAGTTGCTTAGTCTTAAACCCCATGAAGAAGTCCCATCAAAACGAATAGCCATCCTCTACATGTGCTCCTATGTAAAATGAGTAAATGAGACAAAAAGAGAAAGAGACAAAGTAAAAAAAATCACTAGCCTTAGATCCAGCCCTATTGTATCAGTGAATGATATTTTTATGTCGTGATTGACATGGCTATACTATTAACCATGCTACGGAGGTAGAAGCGGATTTTTATTTATTTGCGGAGGTAGCAGCGGATGGATATTCAACGAGGAGTGAAATGATGGCTGCTTCCTCGGTCAAACATAGAGAAAAGTGGGCCTCATGATTTGACGGCTTATTAGTCATTATTACAGCCTATATTATATGAACAAAAAGAGACAATTTTTGAATAGTTTGTGGCCATTTTGCATGATAAAAATAAATTTGGCCCTTATAAATTTGGTCATTTTGCATTTGTGTAGAACAAAAAGAACTAAATTTTCTATGCAATGTCAATTGTTGTGTAATTTCAAACGATGCAAAAAACAGAGCCAGCACATTCACAAAAAACAAAGCAAACGATGCAAAAAACGACGCAATTCGACGGCCCAACCAGAGCTTGGTTTCCTTTTGGGCCCAATAAGAAAGTTTTTTCCCCGGAGTTAGTGGTGGGCGAGCAGCCGAGCACAACCAACAGGATCGCCTCTCGCGGATCGCCCCATGATCCAACACTGCGGAGCCGTCCTTGTGATCCAACGGCGCGGAGCCTGCCCACCGAATTCCATCTAGAAGACCACATTTGAGGGCTGTCGCTTGGCACCAGGGTATGATCAGACGGCTGACGTTCGGAGCTATGGTTAGGCGAAACCTGATACGTCTCCAACGTATCTATAATTTTTTATTGTTCCATGCTATTATATTATCCCTCTAGTATGTTTTATATGCTATTTTATATGATTTCGGGGACTAACCTATTAACCTAGAGCCCAGTGCCAGTTTCTATTTTTTCCTTGTTTTTAAATTTTACAGAAAAGGAATACCAAACGGAGTCCAATTGACGTGCGAATTTTTTATGATTTTTTATGGACCAAAAGAAGCCCCCGGAGTAAAAGAGTTGGGCCAGAAGAGTCCTGGGCCATCCACGAAGGTGGGGGGTGCGCCCTACCCCCTAGGCACGTCCCCCTATCTCGTGGATGACTCGGAGACCCCCCTGATATGAGACCTACGCCAAAAATTCCTATAAACACAGAAACCTCCAGAAAATAACCTAGGTCGGGAGTTCCGCCGCCACAAGCCTCTATAGCCACCAAAAACCAATCAGGACCCTGTTCTGGCACCCTGCCAGAGGGGGGGTCCCTCACCGGTGGCCATCTTCATCATCCCGTCGCTCTCCATGACGAGGAGGGAGTAGTTCACCCTCAGGGCTGAGGGTATATATGTACCAGTAGCTATGTGTTTGATCTCCCTCTCTCTCGTGTTCTTGATTTGGCACGATCTTGATGTATTGCGAGCTTTGCTATTATAGTTGGATCTTATGATGTTTCTCCCCCTCTACTCTCTTGTAATGGATTGAGTTTTCCCTTCGAAGTTATCTTAACGGATTGAGTCTTTAAGGATTTGAGAACACTTGATGTATGTCTTGCATGTGCTTATCTGTGGTGACAATGGGATATTCACGTGATCTACTTGATGTATGTTTTGGTGATCAACTTGCGAGTTCAGTGACCTTGTGAACTTATGCATAGGGGTTGGCACACGTTTTCGTCTTGACTCTCCGGTAGAAACTTTGGGGCACTCTTTGAAGTTCTTTGTGTTGGTTGAATAGATGAATCTGAGATTGTGTGATGCATATCGTATAATCATACCCACAGATACTTGAGGTGACATTGGAGTATCTAGGTGACATTAGGGTTTAGGTTGATTTGTATCTTAAGGTGTTATTCTGGGAACTCTATGATAGATCGAACGGAAAGAATAGCTTCATGTTATTTTACTACGGACTCTTGAATAGATCGATCAGAAAGGATAACTTTGAGGTGGTTTCATACCCTACAATAATCACTTCGTTTGTTCTCCGCTATTAGTGACTTTGGAGTGACTCTTTGTTGCATGTTGAGGGATAGTTATATGATCCAGTTATGTTATTATTGTTGAGAGAACTTGCACTAGTGAAAGTATGAACCCTAGGCCTTGTTTCCTAGCATTGCAATACCGTTTACACTCACTTTTATCGCTTGATACCTTGCTGTTTTTATAATTTCAGATTAAAAAACCTATATCTACCGTCCATATTGCACTTGTATCACCATCTCTTTCGCCGAACTCGTGCACCTATACAATTTACCATTGTATTGGGTGTGTTGGGGACACAAGAGACTCTTTGTTATTTGGTTGCAGGGTTGTTTGAGAGAGATCATCTTCAACCTACGCCTCTCACGGATTGATAAACCTTAGGTCATCCACTTGAGGAAAATTTGCTACTGTCCTACAAACCACTGCACTTGGAGACCCAACAACGTCTACAAGAAGAAGGTTGTGTAGTAGACATCAAAGCCCCACGGGGTTTGGAGGGGTTTTGAGCTGGTCAACGGGGTTTCGAAGGCTTTGACCGAGCATAACTAATTTTAAAAAAATCAAAAAAATATGAAACATTCGCCGTTCGTCGTTTTATAAGACACACTAACGAGGAAAAATACTAAACTTGGTCTGTGGCCATTTTCATGAAAAAACCCTAGCTGGCACGATCGAGGTCAAATGAGCACCATTAATTTAAAAAAGTCAGAAAAATATATAACATGCGCACAATGTTATCTTATGTGACATGTTACCAACCAAAAATCATAAACTTGATCTATGGTCATTTTCATGAGAAAACCTTCACACATATGAGCTATCACGTACAAATTTCATAGAGTTCAAGGAGAGGAAGCAAGGTTACCTTATGTTTTTAAAAAAAATTAAAAAATCAAAAAAACACCAAAGCTTTATTTCAAAGTGAATAAG
The DNA here is from genome assembly GCF_018294505.1 of Triticum aestivum. NCBI lineage: Eukaryota > Viridiplantae > Streptophyta > Magnoliopsida > Poales > Poaceae > Triticum > Triticum aestivum. Next base: position 378,669,494 of record NC_057802.1, on the reverse strand, counting down.
AAGGATCTGAACTTTGTTTCCCATTTTCATATTTTAAATGTGTTTTAAATAGTTTTTATATTAAAGCATATTTTTCAAAAGAAAGTGTAAAAATATGAAGATTAATTCAAAAAATAGTGAGACTTCGAATCTACACTATATAGATTGAATAGGTGTTAATAAAAACATTGGGAAAACTTTGTTTTTGCCACTCTAGTTTTTGCCAACTTTGCTTATGCCACTCTAGAATTTGACATTTCATTTTTGCCACTCTTAGTTTTTGACAACACATCACAATTGACATTCTATGGCAAAAGCAATAATTTTAGAGTGGCAATTGTGATACATTGGCAAAATCTAACAGTGGCAAAAGTGAAATGAAAAGTTCTTGCTTTTGCCACGGAATGGCATTTATGATGTATTGTCAAAAACTAAGAGTGGCAAAAGTGATATGTCAAATTCTAGAGTGGCATAAGCAAAGTAGGCAAAAACTAGAGTGGCAAAAACAAAGTTTTCCCAAAAAAATTTGGCTCAGTTAGAGTAGGTCCAAAAAAACTTGATTACAAATGGGCTGTTTACCCTAGCCTGGGAGCACATTTCTTAAATTCAAATTTCTTTGACCTCCTCTAAATCACCTCAAATTTTGCACACATGATCCCCTACACAAACATAGATAGTTTGCCAAGGTTTTATTTTTTGCATTTTCTTGAATTTATACTATCTTGTCGAATGTCAGTTCAAAACATCGGATAATGAAACATGCATTTGATTTCATTAATAAACATGAGACAAATATTTTGGATAATACTCCTTTATGATCAGTGAAAAAGCCGCATGTCTGATCAGTGAAGCAACACTAAAACAACATGATCATTGCAACACCTAAACTGGTGAGAAAAAGCAGCATGTCTGATCAGTGAAGCGACACTGAAACAACATGTGTGATCACTGCAGCACCTAAACTCATAGTTCACAACATCTAAACAGAACTAACCATACACCATAGGAAAACTTAAGGACACACAAATATAGATAGCATAATACATCACTACCATCACCATAGATTCAATTCATCACACCATAAACAACCACATTCAGTTTACCAAAAGTAACCCAAAAGATAAAGATAAAGATTCAGTTCATCACATCATCACATCATGCCGGAGTCAGGGCCTTCGCGTGGGCAGCATGCTGCCCCTGATCATGTAGTCCTCCCCGCGAATCGCTACATCCTCTGCATGAGACACAAGGTGATCGAAGCGGCCATCCTTTGGCTTTGGCTTGGTGGTGCAGTAGGGGCAGTGCCACTTCTTGATCTTGCAGTTGTAGAAGGAAGCAACTCCCTTGGCCTTGATCTTCTCCACTTCCTTCGCTGTGAAGGACGTGACGTTGCCCTTGTACACATCTTCTAGAATCATACTACACACATGAATGAATTACATTGATACATTATAGATTCATATACACCATGTCAAAGGAACTAAATGAACAATCCAAATTTCAAGTAGGCTTACCTCATATTCTTCGTCCTCACTAAACTTTGCATCGTACGGGTCGTACTGGGCCAGCTTCCTCTTCCACCCCCCAACCATCATCCTTCTGAATATACAATTACATCCATCACTAGTAACTACAGAAGCCAATTGAAAATTTAGGTATGCAAACATGACACATTGATCATAGGGCTAATATACTCCCAATATACTATGATCCTATTTGCATTTTCCATTGTCATGCACACACATTGAACAACAGAGCTAATATAACTACATATTATGGGCAAATTTATATACTAATGAATCAAATAACTTCTTAATCAATGGATTCCATTTGGGCATATGACATTCAAAACCCCAATCTGAGTAGCATTCAAAAACAAATCTAATAGGGACCCAATCTAATAAGCATATATGTATGTAGCATTAAAAACCCTAATTTGTGAGCATTAAAGACAAATCTAATAAGCATACATCTGTGTAGCCTTGAAGCACATAGATCCCTATCTCTCATACAGATCTATCTAGCATTTTGCAACGAAATTATCCAACAAACCCTAGTACAAAACCCCCCATCCCCCCAATACAGAAAACCCCGGCCCATCCGTCAAACCAACTACTCTAACTATCTGTACTACCGTATAAATCACTATCTAACCAATGCAACTAACTCTACAAGCTAATATCCTAAATATTGCAACTAACAAGCAAGTGCAAATACCTCCTGCTCCTTGCCAGGCAGCGCATCAGGGGTATCGGGATGGACTACGCCGCTCGACGCCGTCACCTTCTGCTCCGGCTGGGCTGAGGCGGAGCCCGCCACCTCCTTCTCCACATCCACAGCGGTTGCGAGTTTCCCCGCACCGCCATGGACACCACCAACATCCGCGGTCATCGCGCTCTGCAGCTCCACCACATCTCCGGCCGCTGCGCCGGCGTCGCCACGAGCTTCCGCCATCGGACAGATGGAGGCGATGAAGGTGAGGAAGAGGATGCGATGGGGGAGAGCGAGACGACGCCGGTGGGGGAGAGAAAGATGATGCGGCAGGGAGTGGATTTGGGGGAAAACCCTGGGGGCAAATGGTAGGGGCGATGCGCCGGGAGGTGGTTCCCCGTCTTTATACGATGGGACGTTTCGGGCATGTCCCATGGACATGTGCTACCCCACGACCGCGGTCAGTTGCATGCGCCCACGTATACGAATACCACTATACGGTCAGCATACAAATCCACTATACAGGTAAATGGTTAAAGGTGGACTCGGCCCTACAAGGCCCCACTCGTCAGAGTTAACGGTCAAAGGCATTGACCCGACGGCAATGTCCGTTGTACCTTTTGTGAGGGTTTTGGTCAAGGGGGTGGGGAAAAGTGAGCAAAAGTTAACAGAGTGGGGATGAATGAGTACAACTAATGAACCAAGGGCACAGAAATAAAAATCCCTTGTTTATTTATTCACACATGTATCTAAGTTTCCGGTGTCGGGGGTTGGGTGCGACATATGCTAATGGATGGCTTATCATGGTGGGAGCGAGTAGAACATCGTCGGTGCCTGGAAGCGGGATGAGGTGTAGACACAAACGCCGACGCACTTTACCCAGGTTCGGGGCTCTCCTTGGAGATAACACCCCTAGTCCTGCTCTGCGGGGTCTCCGCATGATCACTAATGCACTAGTGGGTACAGATGTGCTCCTCGAGCTGTATGCTAGAGGTAGAAGAAGGCAAGGCTTGCTCTCTTCTCCCCCTATGTGTAAATCTAATTCTAACAGGTTGGAACCCTTTGCATGGGTGCCCTGGGGGGTTTATATAGGCCTACCCCCCAGGGGTACAATGGTAATCTAGCCGGGTGTAGGACCCGACTGTCAATCTCTCTGGTTGCCGGCTTCTCCGCCGGCTGCTGGGGCCCACCGCCTGGTGGGTCCCGCCGTCTGGTCTGGTACGGAGCCGACAGGCCGCTCCCGCTGCTCGCGGGTCTTGCCGGCTGCAGATTACTGTAGCCGTGATGCTAATGACGTTTGCTTGGTCAGGGGAGCGTGGCTACAGTCCCCCCACCTGGCAGGAGATCACTGTAGCCACTCCGGGTCTTATCTGGTTAATGGTGCATGGGCCCCGAGGAAGGAACGGGCCGCCTGCTAGGAGCCGGCCTCCCTCGGGTCCGACTGGTGAGGCTTCCACCGTCTCTCGGGCTCTTGCTGCCTAGTAGGGCCCGCTGTCTTCACGCCGTATCGACAGGCGGTCGTGGGAGCAGGGCTCCGCTTGACAGGAGTGACGTCAGGGGCGGAGTGGCAACAGTGCCGCGCCGGGCGGAGATCTCCGCCAGTACGGAGCACTGTGGCCACGCCCAGCCCTGGATACGGGGGTGATGGGCTACACTGTAGCCTTGCCCTGTCTTGTCTTCTTAATGGGGCGCAGACTTTGAGGGCGCCGTGGGCTGACTGCGAGGAGCCGGCCTCTCTGGAGGCCGCCTGCTAGGAGTCGGCCCGTCTTGGTGCCGCCTTCCTGAGCTTGGCCATCTTCTGGCAGCGGCCATTCAGCCAGCCGGCCACCAGAAGGCGGCGCTTCATCTTGACGTCTTGAGGGGCGCAGCCAGCCCCGATGTCTTGAAAGGTTCGGGGACTCGGGTTAGGCTACCTGTGGCCCATTACTCCGACAGTAGTCCCTGAAGCTAGTGAGGTGCCGCGGCCGAGGGGCTGAGGAGCCTCAACAGTTTCTTTCCCCGAGTGCTCTGGATGGAAGCTTCATCCGACTCCCAGCGAGCCGCCTCGTAGGAGTCGGCTACGTCCGGTCGGATTTGTCTGAAACTTCGAACGCAACGGCGGGAACTAGGTGGCGTCAGCCAGCCGGGCCAGCCTGCCAGCGCACACGTGTGATGGGACGCGACTGCAGGCTGGGCCCGCCACCACCGAGCCTCGGCACGCGAGCGGATCCGCTGCGGCCGAGGCAGGCGGTTGAGGTTCCCCGCGGAGTTACTGCGCGCAGTAACTCGCATGATAAAGGTGGGAACATGGGGTCATGGGTGTTGGGGAACGTAGTAATTCAAAAAAAATCCTACGCACACGCAAGATCATGGTGATGCATAGCAACGAGAGGGGAGAGTGTTGTCCACGTACCCTCGTAGACCGAAAGCGGAAGCGTTAACACAACGCGGTTGATGTAGTCGTACGTCTTCACGATCCGACCGATCAAGTACCGAACGTACGACACCTCCGAGTTCAGCACACGTTCAGCTCGATGACGTCCCTCGAACTCCGATCCAGCCGAGTGTTGAGGGAGAGTTTCGTCAGCACGACGGCGTGGTGACAATGATGATGTTCTACCGACGCAGGGCTTCGCCTAAGCACTGCTACGATATTATCGAGGTCTAATATGGTGGAGGGGGCACCGCACACGGCTAAAAGATCGTTGATCAATTGTGTGTCTAGAGGTGCCCCCCTGCCCCCGTATATAAAGGAGCAAGGGGGGTTCGGCCGGCCAAGGGGAGAGGCGCGCCAGGAGGAGTCCTACTCCTACCGGGAGTAGGACTCCCCCCTTTTCCATGTTGGACTAGGAGAGAGAGGGGGAAGAGGTGGAGGGGAGGAAGGAAAGGGGGGGCGCTGCCCCCCTCTCCTTGCCCTATTCGGACTGGGGGGAGGGGCTCGCGGCCCTGCCCTGGCCTCCTCTCCTCTCTTCGACCTAGGCCCACTAAGGCCCATTAAGTTACCGAGAAGGTTCCGGTAACCTCCCGGTACTCCCGAAAAATCCCGATTTCACCCGGAACACTTCCGATATCCAAACATAGGCTTCCAATATATCAATCTTTATGTCTAGACCATTTCGAGACTCCTCGTCATGTCCGTGATCACATCCGGGACTCCGAACAACCTTCGGTACATCAAAACATATAAACTCATAATATAACTGTCATCGTAACGTTAAGCGTGCGGACCCTACGGGTTCGAGAACTATGTAGACATGACCGAGACACCTCTCCGGTCAATAACCAATAGCGGAACCTGGATGCTCATATTGGTTCCCACATATTCTACGAAGATCTTTATCGGTCAGACCGCATAACAACATGCGTTGTTCCCTTTGTCATCGGTATGTTACTTGCCCGAGATTCAATCGTCGGTATCTCGATACCTAGTTCAATCTCGTTACCGGCAAGTCTCTTTACTCGTTCCGTAATACATCATCCCGCAACTAACTCATTAGTCACAATGCTTGCAAGGCTTATAGTGATGTGTATTACTGAGTGGGCCCAGAGATACCTCTCCGACAATCGGAGTGACAAATCCTAATCTCGAAATACGCCAACCCAACAAGTACCTTTGGAGACACCTGTAGAGCACCTTTATAATCACCCAGTTACGTTGTGATGTTTGGTAGCACACAAAGTGTTCCTCCGGTAAACGGGAGTTGCATAATCTCATAGTCATAGGAACATGTATAAGTCATGAAGAAAGCAATAGCAACATACTAAACGATCGAGTGCTAAGCTAACGGAATGGGTCAAGTCAATCACATCATTCTCCTAATGATGTGATCCCGTTAATCAAATGACAAGTCATGAATATGGCTAGGAAACATAACCATCTTTGATCAACGAGCTAGTCAAGTAGAGGCATACTAGTGACACTCTGTTTGTCTATGTATTCACACATGTATTATGTTTCCGGTTAATACAATTCTAGCATGAATAATAAACATTTATCATGATATAAGGAAATAAATAATAACTTTATTATTGCCTCTAGGGCATATTTCCTTCAGTCTCCCACTTGCACTAGAGTCAATAATCTAGATTACACAGTAATGATTCTTACACCCATGGAGTCTTGGTGCTGATCATGTTTTGCTCGTGGAAGAGGCTTAGTCAACGGGTCTGCAACATTCAGATCCGTATGTATCTTGCAAATTTCTATGTCTCCCACCTGGACTAAATCCCGGATGGAATTGAAGCATCTTTTGATGTGCTTGGTTCTCTTGTGAAATCTGGATTCCTTTGCTAAGGCAATTGCACCAGTATTGTCACAAAAGATTTTCATTGGTCCCGATGCACTAGGTATGACACCTAGATCGGATATGAACTCCTTCATCCAGACTCCTTCATTTGCTGCTTCCGAAGCAGCTATGTACTCCGCTTCACACGTAGATCCCGCCACGACACTTTGCTTAGAACTGCACCAACTGATAGCTCCACCGTTCAATGTAAACACATATCCGGTTTGCGATTTAGAATCGTCCGGATCAGTGTCAAAGCTTGCATCAACGTAACCATTTACGATGAGCTCTTTGTCACCTCCATAAACGAGAAACATATCCTTAGTCCTTTTCAGGTATTTCAGGATGTTCTTGACCGCTGTCCAGTGATCCACTCCTGGATTACTTTGGTACCTCCCTGCTAAACTTATAGCAAGGCACACATCAGGTCTGGTACACAGCATTGCATACATGATAGAGCCTATGGCTGAAGCATAGGGAACATCTTTCATCTTCTCTCTATCTTCTGCAGTGGTCGGGCATTGAGTCTTACTCAATCTCACACCTTGTAGTACAGGAAAGAACCCTTTCTTTGCTTGATCCATTTTGAACTTCTTCAAAACTTTGTCAAGGTATGTGCTTTGTGAAAGTCCAATTAAGCGTCTTGATCTATCTCTATAGATCTTGATGCCTAATATATATGCAGCTTCACCGAGGTCTTTCATTGAAAAACTCTTATTCAAGTATCCCTTTATGCTATCCAAAAATTCTATATCATTTCCAATTAGCAATATGTCATCCACATATAATATCAGAAATGCTACTGAGCTCCCACTCACTTTCTTGTAAATACAGGCTTCTCCAAAAGTCTGTATAAAACCAAATGCTTTGATCACACTATCAAAGCTTTTATTCCAACTCCGAGAGGCTTGCACCAGTCCATAAATGGATCGCTGGAGCTTGCACACTTTGTTAGCTCCCTTTGGATCAACAAAACCTTCCGGTTGCATCATATACAACTCTTCTTCCAGAAATCCATGCAGGAATGCAGTTTTTACATCCATTTGCCAAATTTCATAATCGTAAAATGCAGCAATTGCTAACATGATTCGGACAGACTTAAGCATCGCTACGGGTGAGAAGGTCTCATCGTAGTCAATCCCTTGAACTTGTCGAAAACCTTTCGCAACAAGTCGAGCTTTATAGACAGTAACATTACCGTCAGCGTCAGTCTTCTTCTTGAAGATCCATTTATTTTCAATGGCTTGCCGATCATCGGGCAAGTCAACCAAATCCATACTTTGTTCTCATACATGGATCCCATCTCGGATTTCATGGCCTCAAGCCATTTTGCAGAATCTGGGCTCACCATCGCTTCTTCATAGTTCGTAGGTTCGTCATGGTCTAGTAACATAACCTCCAGAATAGGATTACCGTACCACTCTGGTGCGGATCTTAATCTGGTTGACCTACGAGGTTCAGTAATAACTTGATCTGAAGTTTCATGATCATTATCATTAACTTCCTCATTAATTGGTGTAGGTGTCGCAGAAACTGGTTTCTGTTATGATCTACTTTCCAATAAAGGAGCAGGTATAGTTACCTCATCAAGTTCTACTTTCCTCCCACTCACTTCTTTCGAGAGAAACTCCTTCTCTAGAAAGGATCCATTCTTAGCAACGAATGTCTTGCCTTCGGATATGTGATAGAAGGTGTACCCAACAGTCTCCTTTGGGTATTCTATGAATACACATTTCTTCGATTTAGGTTTGAGCTTATCAGGTTGAAGTTTCTTCACATAAGCATCGCAACCCCAAACTTTAAGAAACGACAACTTTGGTTTCTTGCCAAACCATAGTTCATAAGGCGTCGTCTCAATGGATTTCGATGGTGCCTTATTTAGAGTGAATGCAGCCGTCTCTAAAGCATAACCCCAAAACGATAGCGGTAAATCAGTAAGAGACATCATAGATCGCACCATATCTAGTAAAGTACGATTACGACGTTTGGACACACCATTACGTTGTGGTGTTCCGGGTGGCGTGAGTTGTGAAACTATTCTGCATTGTTTCAAATGTAGGCCAAACTCGTAACTCAAATATTCTCCTCCACGATCTGATCGTAGAAACTTTATTTTCTTGTTATGATGATTTTCAACTTCGCTCTGAAATTCTTTGAACTTTTCAAATGTTTCAGACTTATGTTTCATTAAGTAGATATACCCATATCTGCTCAAATCATCTGTGAAGGTGAGAAAATAACGATATCCGCCACGAGCCTCAATATTCATCGGACCACATACATCTGTATGTATGATTTCCAACAAATTTGTTGCTCTCTCCATAGTACCGGAGAACGGTGTTTTAGTCATCTTGCCCATGAGACATGGTTCGCAAGTACCAAGTGATTCATAATCAAGTGATTCCAAAAGTCCATCATTATGGAGTTTCTTCATGCGCTTTACACCAATATGACCTAAACGGCAGTGCCACAAATAAGTTGCACTATCATTATCAACTCTGCATCTTTTGGCTTCAATATTATGAATATGTGTATCACTACTATCAAGATTCAACAAAAATAGACCACTCTTCAAGGGTGCATGACCATAAAAGATATTACTCATATAAATAGAACAACCATTATTCTCTCATTTAAATGAATAACCGTCTTGCATCAAACAAGATCCAGATATAATGTTCATGCTTAACGCTGGCACCAAATAACAATTATTTAGGTCTAAAACTAATCCCGAAGGTAGATGTAGAGGTAGCGTGCCGACCGCGATCACATCGACTTTGGAACCATTTCCCACGCGCATCGTCACCTCGTCCTTAGCCAATCTTTCCTTAATCCGTAGCCCCTGTTTCGAGTTGCAAATATTAGCAACAGAACCAGTATCAAATACTCAGGTGCTACTGCGAGCATTAGTAAGGTACACATCAATAACATGTATATCACATATACCTTTGTTAACCTTGCCATCCTTCTTATCCGCCAAATACTTGGGGCAGTTCCGCTTCCAGTGACCAGTCTGCTTGCAGTAGAAGCACTCAGTCTCAGGCTTAGGTCCAGACTTGGGTTTCTTCTCCTGAACAGCAACTTGCTTGCTGTTCTTCTTGAAGTTCCCCTTCTTCCTCCCTTTGCCCTTTTTCTTGAAACTAGTGGTCTTATTGACCATCAACACTTGATGCTCCTTTTTGATATCTACCTCCGCTGCCTTTAGCATTGCGAACAGCTCGGGAATTGTCTTATTCATCCCTTGCATGTTATAGTTCATCACGAAGCTCTTGTAGCTTGGTGGCAGTGATTGAAGAATTCTGTCAATGACGCTATCATCGGGAAGATTAACTCCCAGTTGAATCAAGTGATTATTATACCCAGACATTTTCAGTATATGCTCACTGACAGAACTATTCTCTTCCATCTTGTAGCTGTAGAACTTATTGGAGACTTCATATCTCTCAATCCGGGCATTTGCTTGAAATATTAACTTCAACTCCTGGAACATCTCATATGCTCCATGACGTTCAAAACGTCGTTGAAGACCCGGTTCTAAGCCGTAAAGCATGGCACACTGAACTATCGAGTAGTCATCAGCTTTGCTCTGCCAGACGTTCATAACTTCTGGTGTTGCTCTTGCAGCAGGCCTAGCACCCAGCGGTGCTTCCAAGACGTAATTCTTCTGTGCAGCAATGAGGATAATCCTCAAGTTACGGACCCAGTCCGTGTAATTGCTACCATCATCTTTCAACTTTGCTTTCTCAAGGAACGCATTAAAATTCAACGGAACAACAACACGGGCCATCTATCTACAATTAACATAGACAAGCAAGATACTATCAGGTACTAAGTTCATGATAAATTCAAGTTCAATTAATCATATTACTTAAGAACTCCCACTTAGATAGACATCCCTCTAATCCTCTAAGTGATCACGTGATCCATATCAACTAAACCATGTCCGATCATCACGTGAGATGGAGTAGTTTCCATGGTGAACATCACTATGTTGATCATATCTACTATATGATTCACGCTCGACCTTTCGGTCTCCGTGTTCCGAGGCCATATCTGCATATGCTAGGCTTATCAAGTTTAACCTGAGTATTCCGCGTGTGCAACTGTTTTGCACCCGTTGTATTTGAACGTAGAGCCTATCACACCCGATCATCACGTGGTGTCTCAGCACGAAGAACTTTCGCAACGGTGCATACTCAGGGAGAACACTTTTATCTTGAAATTTTAGTGAGAGATCATCTTATAATACTACCGTCAATCAAAGCAAGATAAGATGCATAAAAGATAAACATCACATGCAATCAATATAAGTGATATGATATGGCCATCATCATCTTGTTCTTGTGATCTCCATCGTAGCATCGTTATCGTCTCGCCAACTATTGCTTTTACGACTATCGCTACCGCTTAGTGATAAAGTAAAACAATTACATGGCAATTGCATTTCATACAATAAAGCGACAACTATATGGCTCCTGCCAGTTGCCGATAACTCGGTTACAAAACATGATCATCTCATACAATAAAATATAGCATCATGTCTTGACCATATCACATCACAACATGCCCTGCAAAAACAAGTTAGACGTCCTCTTCTTTGTTGTTGCTAGTTTTACGTGGCTGCTACGGGCTTAGCAAGAACCGTTCTTACCTACGCATCAAAACCACAATGATAGTTTGTCAAGTTGGTGATGTTTTAACCTTCGCAAGGACCGGGCGTAGCCACACTCGGTTCAACTAAAGTGAGAGAGACAGACACCCGCCAGTCACCTTTAAGCATCGAGTGCTCGCAACGGTGAAACCAGTCTCGCATATGCGTACGCGTAATGTCGGTCCGAGCCGCTTCATCTCACAATACCGCCGAACCAAAGTATGACATGCTGGTAAGCAGTATGACTTATATCGCCCACAACTCACTTGTGTTCTACTCGTGCATATAACATCAACACATAAAACCAGGCTCGGATGCCACTGTTGGGGAACGTAGTAATTTCAAAAAAATTCCTACGCACACGCAAGATCATGGTGATGCATAGCAACAAGAGGGGAGAGTGTTGTCCACGTACCCTCGAAGACCGAAAGCGGAAGCGTTAACACAACGCGGTTGATGTAGTCGTACGTCTTCACGATCCGACCGATCAAGTACCGAACGTACGACACCTCCGAGTTTAGCACACGTTCAGCTCGATGACGTCCCTCGAACTCCGATCCAGCCGAGTGTTGAGGGAGAGTTTCGTCAGCACGACGGCATGGTGACAATGATGATGTTCTACCGACGCAGGTCTTCGCCTAAGCACCGCTACGATATTATCGAGGTGTAATATGGTGGAGGGGGGCACCGCACACGGCTAAAAGATCGTTGATCAATTGTGTGTCTAGAGGTGCCCCCCTGCCCCCGTATATAAAGGAGCAAGGGGGGTTCGGCCGGCCAAGGGGAGAGGCGCGCCAGGAGGAGTCCTACTCCTACCGGGATTAGGACTCCCCCCTTTTCCATGTTGGACTAGGAGAGAGAGGGGGAAGAGGTGTAGGGGAGGAAGGAAAGGGGGGCGCCGCCCCCCTCTCCTTGTCCTATTCGGACTGCGGGGAGGGGCGCGTTACCCTGCCCTGGTCTCCTCTCCTCTCTTCCACCTATGCCCACTAAGGCCCATTAAGTTACCGGGAAGTTTCCGATAACCTCCCGGTACTCCGGAAAAATCCCGATTTCACCCGGAACACTTCCGATATCCAAACATAGGCTTCCAATATATCAATCTTTATGTCTCGACCATTTCGAGACTCCTCGTCATGTCCGTGATCACATCCGGGACTCCGAACAACCTTCGGTACATCAAAACATATAAACTCATAATATAACTGTCATCGTAACGTTAAGCGTGCGGACCCTACGGGTTCGAGAACTATGTAGACATGACCAAGACACCTCTCCGGTCAATAACCAATAGCGGAACCTGGATGCTCATATTGGTTCCCACATATTCTACGAAGATCTTTATCGGTCAGACCGCATAACAACATATGTTGTTCCCTTTGTCATCGGTATGTTACTTGCCCGAGATTCGATCGTCGGTATCTCGATACCTAGTTCAATCTCGTTACCGGCAAGTCTCTTTACTCGTTTCGTAATACATCATCCCACAACTAACTCATTAGTCACAATGCTTGCAAGGCTTATAGTGATGTGTATTACTGAGTGGGCCCAGAGATACCTCTCCGACAATCGGAGTGACAAATCCTAATCTCGAAATACGCCAACCCAACAAGTACCTTTGGAGACACCTGTAGAGCACCTTTATAATCACCCAGTTACGTTGTGACATTTGGTAGCACACAAAGTGTTCCTCCGGTAAACGGGAGTTGCATAATCTCATAGTCATAGGAACATGTATAAGTCATGAAGAAAGCAATACTAAACGATCGAGTGCTAAGCTAACGGAATGGGTCAAGTCAATCACATCATTCTCCTAATGATGTGATCCCGTTAATCAAATGACAACTCATGTCTATGGCTAGGAAACATAACCATCTTTGATCAACGAGCTAGTCAAGTAGAGGCATACTAGTGACACTCTGTTTGTCTATGTATTCACACATGTATTATGTTTCCGGTTAATACAATTCTAGCATGAATAATAAACATTTATCATGATATAAGGAAATAAATAATAACTTTATTATTGCCTCTAGGGCATATTTCCTTCAATGGGCACAGTTAATCCCATGATCCCACGCCCGCCCCCTCGGCTTCATAGCCCGTAGGCTATAAGTAGGGGGGGAGAGGGAGCGGCGGAGCATGCGCGCCCCTCCACCCCGTTCTTGCCTCCTTCTTCTTCTTCTTGCCGCAGTGCCCTCGAGCCACGCCGGAACGCTGCCGCTGTTCGTCTCCGTTGAATTCGTCCGCCCCGAGCCCTCTTGGCCCCGCACCATTCCTAGCTCCCCCGCCGCGCCATTTTCTTCGTCGAGCTCTCCATATCGCGCGAGTGGGGAGGAGACTGGGACGGGTCAAATGTCAATGAGGATCACATCACTTTCCTCCACGAGACGTGGCGTCTTCCCGGCGCGGGCTACATGAAGGCGCGCATGCCGCCGGCGGGGAGATCCCGCCGGCGCCGGGGGAGGGCGAGTGGGTCGTCTTTCGCTCGCACTTCATCCACGGTTTCGGCCTGCTGGCGAGCAGCTTTCTCCGCTCGTTCCTCGATTTTTATCACCTCCAGCCTCATCACATCACGCCCAACACCGTGATGCTCCTGTCCGCCTTCGTCATGATGTGCGAAGGCTATCTCGGCATCCTCCCCACCATCAAGTTGTGGGGAGCGTTCTTCTACACCAAACTGGGCACCTCCGTCCGGGAGGTGGCTGCCCAGTGTGGTGCCTTCATCGCGGTGCCCCGGCCGTCGCCGAAGAATGCCTTCCCCACCATCAAGCTGCCACAATCGGTCAAGATGTGGCAGCAATCTTACTTCTATGTGGAGAACGTGGACCCGGCCGTCGACTTCATCAACTTGCCGGCTTATGAAGCCGGTCCGCCGACTGAGCCTTGGGCCAGCTGGGGCTACAAGCCGAAGCCGGTATCAGCAGACAGCGCCACCGCCATCCAACGACACCGGGAGCTGACCGACGCCGAAGGCCTCAAGGCGTCTGACTTGTTGGTTGCCTTCGTCGCGCGCCGGGTTCTCCCACTCCAAGGCCGGCCTCACTTGATCAGCCGGATGATCAGGCATCGCGACCCGTGCCGACTGAGTACCAAGGAGATGCCGGCTGCCGAGGTTGCAAACTTGGTGAACGAGATCTCCGGCCTCAAGCTGGAGGGGTCTTGGCGCTTCGGCAAGCGGCCATACTCCCGCGCCGACCCGCCGCCTGCTGTAAGTTTCTCAATTATTTCTTTTTGATACTCGTCTTAGTCTTGATCTTGGTCTTGATCAGCCGGCCTCTCACCATTTGAAATGGATCTACATGTCGGAAGCGACGGCCGCCATCGTAGGGGCGGGTGGCCACTACGAACCGGACCGGGCGGTGAGCGACGTGGACGACCCCAACTTGGGGGCGGCCGCCTTGGAGGACACCGCGACAGGCGGAATCTACGAAGCCGGCGGCTCCGAAGAAGGCAGCATCGAGACTTGGCCTAATGATGATGAGGAGGAAGACGAGCCGCGCCCTGCGCGGGGTGCCGGCAGGGAGGACGCGGGCTCCTCCGTCGAGCCGACTACTCAAGGCGGCACGCGTAAGCGTAAATAAGGCACCGTCTTGTTTTGCAGCGCGCCGAAGAAAACCAAGAACCCGACCGTTGTGACCATGCGGAAGGAGGCCGCAGCAAAGGCGGCCAAGTTTCAGAAGCTCCCGAAGGCGCCTCCCATGGTGTCGGCGTAAGTATCTTTTTCTTCCGCTCTTCTTTCTTGTTGATTCTTTCTGAGCTTCCCCTCTTCGTCTTTCTTGACTTAGGGCCCCGCTCTCTCTTGAGAAGTTGGCCGCCGCCTCCATCGTTGGGTCGGCGGAGACTTCCACCACCACCCGGCGAATCGATCCGGCCGCCGACCTCCGGGAGGCGCGGGAGCAAAACACACGGGAGGTGCGCGAGGAGCAGGAAGCCGCCCGCCTGGAGAAGGCAGAGGCGGACAAAGCTGAAGCTGCCGCCTTGAAGAAGCTGGCGGAGGCCGAGGCCGCTACCGCGGCGAAGGAGCAGGCCGAAGAGGCCGCGCGCCGTCAGTCGGCGTTATTCGTCATCCCCCTGAACTCCGCGCCGCCACCACCAGAGTTTGTGCCGCCGACTAGGGGAGCCGGCGACGAGCACCCGATCATGGAGAGAGACGGCGGCGATGTCGTCATGTCGGTCGTGGTCATGCCTCCACCACCACCATCTGGAGGGGCACGAGACAAACAGCCAGCGGACCCGCCGGTGCCGCCAGCCGGAGACGAGATGGTGACGGGCCCGACACCTGAGGTCCGCACACCATCACGCCGCCGGTTTGCAAAGGCGGCTTCGGCGCCACGCCCGCTGGAGGCCGGAGCCACGAGCTCTTCGATCCCGAACGCCGAGGCGACCAGCGCCGCTCCCGCTGATTGGGTGCGGGGAGGCGGGACGGGCCCTTTGGATCAGGTGATCCTGGACGTCCAAGGCAAACTCCGGGCCGAGGCCGACGCCCTGAAGTGGTGCAACCAAGCGTTCTTGGAGTCGCGAGCCGCAGTCCGGGTATGCTTCTTCATCTTTAATTCTTCTATTTCTCTATGGGGGCGCGCCAGCGCACCCACTGGGTGTAGTCCCCGAGTTTCGGGCCGGCTGCTGAGCAGGCGGCTCGGAACTTTAATTGGCGAGCTCCAAGTACTAACATTGTCTGATATCTTCACTGCAGGATTATCATAACCTCTGCGCGGCCGCCTTCAACTCCAAAGTCCAGGAGCTGAATCAACAGACCGCCGACTTGTCGGAAAGCCGGAGTAAGTCTTTGTTTTCTTTCTCTGCGGGGGCGCACTGGCGCACCCGCGGGCTGTAGTCCCCGAGATTCGGGCCGACTGCTGAGCAGTCGGGCCGGATCTCCCCAGCGACTGTACGTCTTCTTAGTGCTGGCGCACCCGCGGGCTGTAGTCCCCGAGATTCGGGCCGACTGCTGAGCAATCGGGCCGGATCTCCCCGGCAACTATATTTCTCCTTGTTGATTGTTGATGTCTTTTTCTTCTTCTACTTTTGCAGAGGCCAACGCCGCCCTGCAGCAGCAGCAGCTGGGCGAAGCCAACACCGCGCTGCGTGCCAAGGAGGCGGACTGCAGCAAGCTGGTCGAAGAGCGTGACCGGTTGGTCACGCAACTGGCGGAGCAGGCGGAGCTTCTCAAGGAGACCTAGAAGGAGGCGGAGGACAAGGAGGCCGGTCTCCTTGCTGAGTTCGAGAACGAGCGCTTTGCCTGGACCGATAAGGAGGCAATGCTGACTGCCGGCTTCGGCGAGATTGAAGACATGGTTGACGGTAAGCTGCCTTCTTTACTCTTTCTTCGAGCCGCCGGCTTCTGATCAAGCCGACTTCTAGTTTCTAATTTTGGCTTTTTTGCTTTCTGTTTGAGCAGACTTCTTCCCTGGTCACTCCGGCGCTACCAATCAGGCCATCGAGGCCGATCGCGAAGGGCGGAGGGCGGCAGGTACGGAAATCGCGCCGACGCCCACCGGACCCTTAGCGAGTAGCTTCTCAGCATCCAGGCCCGTCTTCGGCCGGCTCATTGGATGCTACGCCGTCTTCAGCGTGTCGGCGCCCAGGTGATCGCCGCCTTGTGGCCAGACATGCCGGCTCCACGTATGCCCAGCCGGACTGCCGACTGGCTGCAGGTGGCGGTCGGCCGTCTTGAGGCCTGGAAGGGCTCCTCGGCCCGGGCTGGAGCACGCCGGGCCTTGGAGTTCATCAAGGCGTGGTATCCTGGGCTAAATCTAGCCCAGTTGGCCACGCTTCGACTGGAAGACCAAGAGGAGCTGGTGGCGGTGGAGCGTGAACTTGTCCAGCGAGCCGCCGCAATCACCGAGTACACCAACACCAGCGTCTTCGTTCCTGAGATGGCTGAGAACGGTACCGAGGCGCCGCAGGATTGGTTTGGGCTGAACCCAGAGGATGGCGAGGACTCGGCCAAAGTGATCGACTCCAGCGACGAGGGAGAAGGCGGGGAGGAGGAGGAAAGTGAAGAGGACGAGCCATAAGTTGGAGCAGACGGCCAGCCTCAGCTCGATCGTGCCTCTAGCAACGAGCCACGCCCGAGCGAGTCGGCTGCTGCTGAAGGCGACCAAGCGGAGACCGACTAGCCGGCGACTCCACCAACCGGCACCACCGACTCCACCGTTCCGCCAAACCCGTCTGCTGCTCCCTAGGCTGCCCATTTACCTTTTTTTTGTTTTTACCTGCTTATCAGTCTCGACAAACTTTGTTAACTTTGCACAATTCCACCCGCGGGTTGTACAGCCCGCGGGCTGTATTTCAAACTTTTGTTGAATGTCGGCCAAGGGCCTTTTGATGTGTAAACATTTTTGCCGAGTTCTATCTTTCCTTGCTTTCTACTCTTTGGCCTTTTTCCTTTGCCGCCTTCCCTCGGTTGCCGTCTTGCCAGCCGAACAGCCGCTCTGCGGACTGTGGCTGGGTCAAGTACTTAGCCACTTTCGGGGAGGCAAGTACTTAGCCGATTAGAGTTTTCTAGCAAGTTAAGTAGAAGCCGGCCGACCGGATGCTCAGCAGCCAGTCGGCGAAGCAGGAAGCCGGCTTGAACTATGTGCATGCTTTGCGTCCTTAGCCGTTTTTCATGCGAACACTCTTTCTTCCTTAACTCCTGCCCACCGGACAGTCACTCTGCGAGCTGTGGCTTCTGGCAGGAGAAGGCTTAAGTGCCAACACATTACTTGTCTAGCTGTAGAAAGCATTACATAGTACAAGGCGGCAAGTCCCGGGTCGACTGGTCGAACCCGGTGCCAGGCAGACTAATGAAATAACACATTGATAGGCATAATACTTATCATATAGATGAAAGAGGGCAGTCCCCGAGCTCTTCTCGGGGGACCCGGAGTCTTCGTACTCAATACAAAAGCTGGCGTGGTACATACTGCATCAATTATAAAACCTTCAGAGGAGGTTTGCATTCCATGGTCGCTCCGTCTCCTTGCCGGAGTCATCTCTTTTGCGTGCTCGAGGCTTCTGAGCATCGATCAGGTAGTAGGAGTCATTGCCCAACACCTTGTTGATGATGAAGGGGCCTTCCCACAGAGCCGAGAGCTTGTGTTGGCCGGCCGTTCGCTGGATCAGCCGGAGCACAAGGTCTCCTTCTTGGAAGGATCTTGGCTTGACCTTCTGGTTGTAGTATCAGTGCAGGCTCTGCTGGTAGATGGTGGACTGGCTGTGCCAACAGCCGGCCCTCTTCCAGCAGATCGACGCCGTCTTCTCGTGCTTCTTTTGCCTCCTCTTCGGTGTACATGGTGACTCGAGGGGATTCGAATTCTATGTCCGTCGGGATGACGGCTTCGGCACCGTAGACGAGGAAGAAAGGTGTGAAGCCGGTTGACTTGTTCGGAGTTGTGCGCAGACTCCAGAGGACGGCCGGCTGATACGTCCATTTTGCATCATGCTTTTATATCGATATTTATTGCATTATGGGCTGTTATGACACATTATGTCACAATACTTATGCTTATTCTCTCTTATTTTACAAGGTTTACATAAGGAGGGAGAATACCGGCAGCTGGAATTCTGGGCTGGAAAAGGAGCAAATATTAGAGACCTATTCTGCACAACTCCAAAAGTCTTGAAACTCCACGAAAGTTATTTTTGGAAATAATAAAAAATATTGAGCGGAAGAAGTACGTCAGAGGGGGGCCCACCTGGCCACGAGGGTGGGGGCGCGCCCTACCCCCCTGGGCGCGCCCCCTGCCTCGTGGGCCCCCTGTTGGCTCTCCGGTGGCCATCTTCTACTATATGAAGTCTTTCGTCCAGGAAAAAAATCATAAGCAACCTTTCGGGATGAGACTCCGCCGCCACGAGGCGGAACCTTGGCGGAACCAATCTAGGGCTCCGGCAGAGCTGTTCTGCCAGGGACACTTCCCTCCAGGGGGGGGGGAGATCATCGCCATCATCATCACCAACGCTCCTCTCATCGGGAGAGGGCAATCTCCATCAACATCTTCACCAGCACCATCTCCTCTCAAAACCCTAGTTCATCTCTTGTATCCAATTCTTGTCTCCAAGTCCGGGATTGGTACTAGTAGGTTGCTAGTAGTGTTGATTACTCCTTGTAGTTAATGCTAGTTGGTTTATTTGGTGGAAGATCATATGTTCAGATCCTTTATGCATATTAATACCCCTCTGATTATGAACATGAATATGCTTTGTGAGTAGTTACGTTTGTTCCTGAGGACATGGGAGAAGTCTTGCTATTAGTAGGCATGTGAATTTGGTATTCGTTCGATATTTTGATGAGATGTATGTTGTCTATCCTCTAGTGGTGTCATGTGAACGTCGACTACATAACACTTCACCATTATTTGGGCCTAGAGGAAGGAATTGGGAAGTAATAATTAGATGATGGGTTGCTAAAGTGACAGAAGCTTAAACCCTAGTTTATGTGTTGCTTCGTAAGGGGCTGATTTGGATCCATATGTTTCATGCTATGGTTAGGTTTACCTTAATACTTTTGTTGTAGTTGCGGATGCTTGCAATAGAGGTTAATCATAAGTGGGATGCTTGTTCAAGTAAGAACAGCACCCAAGCACCGTTCCACCCACATATCAAATTATCAAAGTACCGAACGCGAATCATACGAACGTGATGAAAACTAGCTCGACGATAATTCCGATGTGTCCTCGGGAGCGTTTTTCTCCATATAAGAGTTTGTCCAGGCTTGTCCTTTGCTACAAAAATGATTGGGCCACCTTGCTGCACTTTGTTTACTTTTGTTACTTGTTGCTCGTTACAAATTATCCTATCACAAAACTATCTGTTACCTATTATTTCAGTACTTGCAGAGAATACCTTGCTGAAAACCGCTTATCATTTCCTTCTGCTCCTCGTTGGGTTCAACACTCTTACTTATCGAAAGGACTACGATAGATCCCCTATACTTGTGGGTCATCAAGACTCTTTTCTGGCGCCGTTGCCGGGGAGTGAAGCGCCTTTGGTAGGTGGAATTTGGTAAGGAAAAATTTATATAGTGTGCTGAAATTTACTGTCACTTGTTACTATGGAAAGTAATCCTCTGAGGGGCTTGTTTGGGGTATCTTCACCCCGACCAGTATAGCAAAGAGTTGCTCCTCAACCTACTGAACCTATTGCAAATGAAAATGAAAATGAAAATGTCCACTTTGAGATTCCTTCGGGTATGTTAGAAAAACTGTTAGCTAATCCTTTTGCAGGAGATGGAACAAAGCACCCTGATGAGCACCTAATATATGTGGATGAAGTTTGTGGATTATTTAAGCTTGCAGGTATACCCGGTGATGTTGTTAAGAGGAAGGTATTCCCTTTATCTTTGAAGGGAGATGCATCAACATGGTATATGCTATGTGATGATACGGGGTCATGGAACTACAAACGATTGAAATTGGAATTTCATCAGAAGTTTTATCCTATCCATCTTGTTCATCGTGATCACAATTATATATATATAATTTTTGGCCTCGCGAAGGAGAAAGCATCGCTCAAGCTTGGGGGAGGCTTAAATCAATGTTATATTCATGCCCCAATCATGAGCTCTGAAGAGAAATTATTCTTCAAAGTTTTTATGCTCGGCTTTCTGATAACAATCGCACCATGCTCGATACTTCTTGTGCTGGCTCTTTTATGATGAAGACTATTGAATTCAAATGGAACTTATTGGATAGAATTAAACGCAACTCTGAAGATTGGGATCTCGACGAAGGTAAGGAGTCAGGTATGACACCTAAGTTTGATTGTGTTAAATCTTTTATGGATACTGATGTTTTCCGTAAGTTTAGCACTAAATATGGACTTGACTCTGAGATAGTAGCTTCTTTCTGTGAATCTTTTGCTACTTATGTTGATCTCCCCAAGGAGAAGTGGTTTAAATATCATCCTCCCATAGAAGTAAAAGTAGCTGCACCTATTAAAGTTGAAGAAAAGACTGTCACTTATAATGATCCTATTGTTCCTACTTCTTATGTTGAGAAACCACCTTTCCCTGTTAGAATAAAGGATCATGCTAAAGCTTCAACTGTGGTTCGTAAAAGCAATATTAGAACTTATACCCCTCCTGAGCAAGTTAAAGTTGAACCTAATATTGCTATTGTTAAAGATCTCTTGGCTGATAATATTGAGGGGCATGTTATTTATTTCTGCGGTGAAACTGCTAGAATTGCCAAACCTTGTGCTAAAGATAAACATAGACCTGTGGTAGGCATGCCTGTTATTTCTGTTAAAATAGGAGATCATTGTTATCATGGCTTGTGTGATATGGGTGCTAGTGTAAGTGCAATACCTTATGACTTATACAAAGAAATTATGCATGATATTGCACCTGCTGAGATAGAAGATACTGATGTCACAATTAAACTTGCCAATAGAGATACTATTTCACCAATGGGGATTGTTAGAGATGTTGAAGTCTTGTGTGGGAAAACTAAATATCCCGCTGATTTTCTTGTTCTTGGTTCCCCACAAGATAGCTTTTGTCCCATTATATTTGGTAGACCCTTCTTGAACACTGTTAATGCCAGGATAGATTGCAAAAAGGATGTTGTTACTATTGGTTTGGGTGATATGTCTCATGAGTTCTACTTTTCTAAATTTAGTAGACAACACCGTGAAGAAGAATTGCCTAGTAAGGATGAAATTATTGGTCTTGCTTCTATTGCCGTACCTCCTAGTGATCCTTTAGAACAATATTTGCTAGACCATGAAAATGATATGTTTATGAATGAAAGAAGGGAAATAGATGAAGTATTCTTTAAACAAGAACCTATTCTGAAACACAATTTGCCTGTTGAAATCCTAGGGGATCCTCCTCCACCCAATGGTGATCCTGTGTTTGAGCTCAAACCTTTGCCTGATACTCTTAAATATGCTTATCTCGATGAGAAAAAGATATATCCTGTTATTATTAGTGCTAACCTTTCAGAGCATGAAGAAGAAAGATTATTGAGAACCCTGAAGAAGCACCGTGCTGCTATTGGATATACTCTTGATGATCTTAAGGACATTAGTCCCACTCTATGTCAACATAAAATAAATTTGGAAGAAGATGCCAAACCAGTTCGTGATCATCAACGACGGCTGAATGCTAAGATGAAGGAAGTGGTAAGAAAAGAAATACTAAAGCTCCTTGAGGCAGGTATAATTTATCCCGTTGCTGATAGTCAGTGGGTAAGTCCTGTCCATTGTGTCCCTAAGAAGGGAGGTATTACCGTCGTTCCTAATGATAAAGATGAGTTGATCCTGCAAAGAATTATTATAGGTTATAGGATGGTAATTGATTTCTGCAAATTAAATAAGGCTACTAAAAAGGATCATTACCCCTTACCTTTTATCGATCAAATGCTAGAAAGATTATCTAAACATACACATTTTTGCTTTCTAGATGGTTATTCTGGTTTCTCTCAAATACCTGTGTCAGCCAATGATCAATCAAAGACTACTTTTACTTGCCCTTTTGGTACTTTTGCTTATAGACGTATGCCTTTTGGTTTATGTAATGAACCTGCTACCTTTCAAAGATGCATGATGGCTATATTCTCTGACTTTTGTGAAAGATTTGTGAGGTTTTCATGGACGACTTCTCCGTCTATGGATCCTCTTTTGATGATTGCTTGAGCAACCTTGATCGAGTTTTGCAGAGATGTGAAGAAACTAATCTTGACTTGAATTGGGAAAAGTGCCACTTTATGGTTAATGAAGGTATTGTCTTGGAGCATAAAGTTTCTGAAAGAGGTATTGAAGTTTATAAAGCCAAGGTTGATGCTATTGAAAAGATGCCATGTCCCAAGGACATCAAAGGTATAAGAAGTTTCCTTGGTCACGCCGGTTTTTATAGGAGGCTCATTAAGGACTTCTCCAAAATTTCTCGGCCTCTGACTAATTTATACAAAAAGATATACCATTTGTCTTTGATGATGATTGTGTAGAAGCATTTGAAATACTTAAGAAAGCATTGATCTCTGCACCTATTGTTCAGCCACCTGATTGGAATTTACCCTTTGAAATTATGTGTGATGCTAGTGACTATGCTGTAGGTGCTGTTCTAGGGCAAAGGGTTGATAAGAAATTAAATGTTATTCAATATGCTAGTAAGACTCTAGACAATGCTCAAAGAAATTATGCTACTACTGAAAAAGAATTCTTAGCAGTTGTATTTGCTTGTGATATGTTCAGACCTTATATTGTTGATTCTAAAGTAACTATTCACACGGATCATGCTACTATTAAATACCCTATGGAAAAGAAAGATGCTAAACCTAGACTTATTAGATGGGTTCTCTTGCTACAAGAATTTGATTTGCATATTGTTGATAGAAAGGGAGCTGAGAACCCCGTTGCAGACAACTTGTCTAGGTTAGAAAATGTTCTTGATGACCCACTACCTATTGATGATAGCTTTCCTGATGAGCAATTAAATGTCATAAATGCCTCTTGTAGTACTCCGTGGTATGCTGATTATGCTAATTATATCGTGGCTAAATTTATACCACCTAGTTTCACATACCAGCAAAAGAAAAAGTTTTTCTATGATTTGAGACATTACTTTTGGGATGACCCACATCTTTATAAAGAAGGAGTAGATGGTGTTATTAGACGTTGTGTACCTGAGCATGAACAGGAACAGATCCTATGCAAGTGTCACTCCGAAGCATATGGATAACACCACGCTGGAGACAGAACTGCACATAAGGTATTGCAATCCGGTTTTTATTGGCCTACTCTCTTCAAGGATACCCGTAAGTTTGTCTTATCATGTGATGAATGCCAAAGAATTGGTAACATTAGTAGACGTCAAGAAATGCCTATGAATTATTCACTTGTTATTGAACCATTTGATGTTTGGGGTTTTGATTATATGGGACCTTTTCCTGCCTCTAATGGTTACACACATATTTTAGTTGCTGTTGATTACGTTACTAAGTGGGTAGAAGCTATTCCAACTAGTAGTGCTGATCATAACACTTCTATTAAGATGCTCAAAGAAGTTATTTTTCCAAGGTTTGGAGTCCCTAGATATTTAATGACTGATGGTGGTTCACATTTTATTCATGGTGCTTTTCGTAAAATGCTTGCTAAGTATGATGTTAACCATAGAATTGCATCTCCTTATCACCCACAGTCTAGTGGTCAAGTAGAATTGAGTAATAGAGAACTCAAATTAATTTTGCAGAAGACTGTTAATAGATCTACAAAGAATTGGTCCAAGAAACTTGATGATGCATTATGGGCCTATAGAACTGCATATAAAAATCCTATGGGTATGTCCCCGTATAAAATGGTTTATGGTAAAGCATGTCACTTACCTCTCGATATAGAACATAAGGCTTATTGGGATATTAAAGAGCTCAACTATGATTTCAAACTTGCCGGTGAGAAGAGGTTATTTGATATTAGCTCACTTGATGAATGGAGAACCCAAGCCTATGAAAATGCCAAGTTGTTTAAAGAAAAAGTTAAAAGATGGCATGACAAAAGGATACAAAAGCGTGAGTTTAATGTAGGTGATTATGTATTGCTATACAACTCTCGTTTAAGATGTTTTGCAGGAAAACTTCTCTCTAAATGGGAAGGTCCTTACATTATCGAGGAGGTCTATCGTTCCGGTGCCATAAAAATCAACAACTTCGAAGGCACAAATCCGAAGGCGGTGAACGGTAAAAGAATTAAACATTATATCTCAGGTAATCCTATAAATGTTGAAACCAATTTGTTGAAACCGTAACCCCGGAGGAATACATAAGGAACACCTTCCAGAACGTTTCAGACTCCGAAAAGGAATAGGTATGTGGTATGGTAAGTAAACCGACTCCAAAATAATTTATATGGCAATATTTCTCCGTTTTGGAATATTTAGAAAAATAGAAAAATAAGAAGCAGTCCGGGAAGGACACGAGGGCTCCACGAGGGTGGAGGGCGCGCCCTACCCCCCTAGGCGCGCCCCCTACCTCATGGGCACCTCGTGTGCTCTCCGGACTCCGTTTTCTTGCACGATACGTATTTTGGTCGGTAAAAATTCATTATATAATCTCCCGAAGGTTTTGACTCCCGTATCACGCAATTATCCTCTGTTCTTGTTTCGAGCTATCCTTCTGCAGATTAGAGCAACATGTCGTCCCAGGATTCGAAAGGAGAAAGCTATGTGGATGATTACCTTGCTGATCCTAAGGTCTATGGAGATGTGGAGCATTGTGGTTGGACTACGGAGGAAGAAGAGGACTATGAACCCAAGAGGAAGGAGGAGACGAGCTCAGATGAAGAAGAAGCCCCATTACCTCAACCTGGGGACATGCATGTGGAGTTCAAAAAGTCAAGCCTCCCGGATAGAGCAAAGAAAATTAAGATCGAGTTTATCCCTTTTCGTCTTTTGCAGGAAAACAAGCAGGAACTATGCAAAAAGGTATTAATCCTGGAGCAGGAGATTGACGACTTGAGGGATCAAAATTCTGTCCTCAAGCGCAAATTAAGGAAGAAGCCTGCATCATCAACAACACCTCCACCTTATTCACCAGCAAAGGAGATATAATCACATGGGTATGGGCACTCTCCTTGGCAACTGCCAAGCTTGGGGGAGATGCCCCGGTATCGTATCACCATCACACTCCTATCTTTACCGTTTTTCTTAGTTCGATCCTATTAGTAGTATCTTAATCTAGTAGAATAAAGTTTTGGTATGATCTAGTTTTGAGTTTTTCTTTATGATCTCTCTATGTAATCGAGTCCGTGAGCTATATAATAAAGATTAGTGTTGAGTCAAGGGATTGGTTATCTTGCTATGATCTTGAGTGAATAAAAGAAAGAGAAAAGAATAAAAAGGAATAAAAATATCATATTGATCTTATTGAGAGTAATGACTTCACATAGAAAGAGTATGATGATTAAAAGTTGTTGAGAGTTGGCAAACATAGCTTTGGTCATCGTTGCAATTAATAGGAAGTAATAAGAAAGAGAGGTTTCACATATAAATATACTATCATGGACATCTTTTATGATTGGGAGCACTCATTAAAATATGACATGCTAAAGAGTTGATGTTGGACAAGGAAGACAATGTAATGGGTTATGTTTTCTTATATCTGAGATAAAGTATATTGTCATGGATCATCCAACATGTTGAGCTTGCCTTTCCCCCTCATGCTAGCCGAATTCTTTGCACCAAGTAGAGATACTACTTGTGCTTCCGAATATCCTTAAACCAGTTTTGCCATGAGAGTCCACCATACCTACCTATGGATTGAGTAAGATCCTTCAAGTAAGTTGTCATCGGTGCAAGCAATAAAAATTGCTCTCTAAATATGTATGATTGATTGGTGTGGAGGAAATAAGCTTTATACGATCTTGTGATGTGGAAGAA
The DNA here is from genome assembly GCF_018294505.1 of Triticum aestivum. NCBI lineage: Eukaryota > Viridiplantae > Streptophyta > Magnoliopsida > Poales > Poaceae > Triticum > Triticum aestivum. Next base: position 378,643,033 of record NC_057802.1, on the reverse strand, counting down.
ATAAAAGCGACGGACTGCATAATAAAGGTTCATATCACAAGGGGCAATATAAAGTGACGTTCTTTCGCATTAAGATTTTGTGCATCCAACCATAAAAGCGCATGGCAACCTCTTCTTCCCTCTGCGAAGGGCCTATCTTTTACTATCATCTACTACCTTATGCAAGAGTCATGGTGATCTTCACCTTTCCTTTTTACATTTTATCCTTTGGAAAGCACAGGGTGTTGGAAAGATCCTGATAGATATATCTAATTGGATGTAAGTCAGCATGAGTTATTATTTTTGACATTACCCTTGAGGTAAAAGGTTGGGAGGCGAAACTATAAGCCCCTATCTTTCTCTGTGTCCGATTAAAACTCCGTAACCACAAGTATTGCGTGAGTGTTAGCAATTATGAAAGACTAAATGATAGTTGAGTATGTGGACTTGCTAGAAAGCTCTGACATAGACTCTTTCTGATGTTATGATAAATTGCAATTGCTTCAATGACTGAGTTTATAGTTTGTTAGTTCTCAATAAAGTTTCTGATTCGTACTTTTGCATTGTGAATGGATTATTACTTGAGCATAAGAAATCATATGACAATATCCATCTATGTTGCTGTTATGAGAATAATCATGATGCCCTCATGTCCGTATTTTATTTTATCGACACCTCTACCTCTAAACATGTGGACATATTTATCGTTATCGGCTTCTGCTTGAGGACAAGCGAGGTCTAAGCTTGGGGGAGTTGATACGTCCATTTTGCATCATGCTTTTATATCGATATTTATTGCATTATGGGCTGTTATTACACGTTATGTCACAATACTTATGCCTATTCTCTCTTATTTTACAAGGTTTAAATAAGGAGGGAGAATGCCGGCAGCGGGAATTCTGGGCTGGAAAAGGAGCAAATATTAGAGACCTATTCTGCACAACTCCAAAATTCCTGAAACTCCACGAAAGTTATTTTTGGAAATAATAAAAAATATTGAGCAGAAGAAGTACGCCAGAGGGGGACCCACCTAGCCACGAGGGTGGGGGCGCGCCCTACCCCCCAAGGCGCGCCCCCCTGCCTCGTGGGCCCCCTGTTGGCTCTCTGATGGCCATCTTCTGCTATATGAGTTCTTTCGTCGAGGAAAAAATCATAAGCAACCTTTCGGGACGAGACTCCGCCGCCACGAGGCGGAACCTTGGCGGAATCAATCTAGGGCTCCGGCAGAGCTGTTCTGCCGGGGACACTTCCCTCCGGGAGGGGGAAATCATCGCCATCGTCATCACCAACGCTCCTCTCATCGGGAGAGGGCAATCTCCATCAACATCTTCACCAGCACCATCTCCTCTCAAAACCCTAGTTCATCTCTTGTATCCAATTCTTGTCTCCAAGTCCGGGATTGGTACTAGTAGGTTGCTAGTTGTGTTGATTACTCCTTGTAGTTGATGCTAGTTGGTTTATTTGGTGGAAGATCCTATATGCATATTAATACCCCTCTGATTATGAACATGAATATGCTTTGTGAGTCGTTACGTTTGTTCCTGAGGACATGGGAGAAGTCTTGCTATTAGTAGTCATGTGAATTTGGTATTCGCTCGATATTTTGATGAGATGTATGTTGTCTAGCCTCTAGTGGTGTTATGTGAACGTCGACTACATAGCACTTCACCATTATTTGGGCCTAGAGGAAGGCATTGGGAAGTAATAAGTCGATGATGGGTTGCTAGAGTGACAGAAGCTTAAACCCTAGTTTATGCATTGCTTCGTAAGGAGCTGATTTGGATCCATATGTTTCATGCTATGGTTAGGTTTACCTTAATACTTTTGTTGTAGTTGCGGATGCTTTCAATAGAGGTTAATCATAAGTGGGATGCTTGTTCAAGTAAGAACAGCACCGAAGCACCGGTCCACCCACATATCAAATTATCAAAGTACCGAACGCGAATCATATGAACGTGATGAAAACTAGCTTGACGATAATTCCCATGTGTCCTCGGGAGCGCTTTCCTTTATATAAGAGTTTGTCCAGGCTTGTCCTTTGCTACAAAAAGGATTGGGCCACCTTGCTGCACTTTATTTACTTTTGTTACTTCTTGCTCGTTACAAATTATCCTATCACAAAACTATCTGTTACCACTTATTTCAGTACTTGCAGAGAATACCTTGCTGAAAACCGCTTATCATTTCCTTCTGCTCCTCGTTGGGTTCGACACTCTTACTTATCGAAAGGACTAAGATAGATGCCCTATACTTGTGGGTCATCACTCCGCCGCATCTACCCTCTCTCCCCATCTAGGATTAGGAAGCGATGTCGGGGGAGCACCCCGTCCGGCCCATCGACCGTGGAGATGATTGGGTCGAATCAGAGGTGGATAATTCATGGATTCCACATGGGTAAGCATCGTTTTCCTCTCAAATTGATTAGGAGATCCGTAAATTAGGCTGTATTTGACCACTGTTGGCGTGAATCAGTGCAATTTATCTGAAAAGTTTCGGCCTAACTGCGCCCTTTATTTCAATCGAATAGGGTTGATCCTGCACTTGCTTTTCGGCTGGCGGTTAGAACGGAAACTAGCGAGCTACGTGGAACTAAACCGTGTCTGATTTTTGGATTTTTCTATCCGAAAGTGGTAGAAACCAGCATTTCGTTCACAAATTTCCGCGAGGCACTCTGTTGTGAGTATCCGTGGAGCCATGCCGATGCCGTTCCACTAAGATATTTCGCCAATACCGAGCAGAGATTTGTCCCATTAACTTGTGATGAGCATCTGGGATTGCTATTTTGTTTTAATCCTGACTGCCGTTTTGGTAAAATCCGTATTGGTGTGCTTCAGGCATGCAAACAACGTATCCTGAAGGGGAAGAGATTTCAGACATCATCTGTCTCTGCTAATAGCGAGCGTCCTCTCACTCCTTGTAGGTCGAGACCAAGTAAACCTAGTGGTTCTGAAAGCCACAACATGTCGGTTGGCGCTAATTCTTCCACTTCTCCTCTCCCTTCTGCACCTGATGTAGAAGTAGATGCAGAGCTTGGTGAGGAAGTGCCTCGACATGATGATAAGGATGAGATTCTATTCCTTGAACTGGTAGATAGAGTCAGTCAATAGGCAGTGGAAGATGAATATCCAGTGGAGCCTAGCAACCGTGCTAGATTTGATGACACCGACGATGAAGAGAGGGAGGAGAACATCGACTCCTTAGTTTTATAAGAATATGATGGCGAGGACATGCCAACAATTGAGTGGAACAGGAAGAATCCAGAGCTTACTCTAGGAACCGTATTTGAATTGATGGTGGACTGTCGTAATGCAGTGACTACATATTGCATTCTCACTGAAAACTCCTATGAGGTTGATAGGAGTGAGCCAGAAAGATTCACAGTTCATTGCCCTTATGATAGGTGTAGGTGGAGGTTGCATGCATCCGCTATATGCTAAAGAGCAAATTGATTCAGGTATTACAGCTAAATCTTTTATCCATTCTATATTCAGATCATGTGTACTGTCTCTTAATTGTATTTGACATCATTTTCATTTTGTTTCAGATAAAAAACAACCCACACGGGCACACTTGCCCACCTGGAGGGGTAGGGGAATGGACAAATCTAAGCTTGCAAAGACTAGGTGGGTGGCAGATGCAATCTTGGATTGGGTGAGGGAAACACCAACAATTGGTCTAACAGCACTCCATGGGAAGCTATTTGAGAAGTACAAGATTAATATACCTTACATGAGGATTTTCTATGTTAAGGAAAGGGCTCTTGATAGGATTAATGGTGCACGGAATGAGAGTTTTCAGTTGCTTTACACCTTCAAAGCTGAAGTGGAGACGACTAGTCCAGGGAGTGTTGTAGAGATTGACAAGCATACAGTTAAGTACAAATTAAAAGGGAAGGCAGTGGAGAAGGAGTGCTTTAGGAGGGATTTTGTTTGTTTCAAGGCTTGCTGGAAGGGGTTTCTGAATGGTTGTAGGCCCTATTTGGCTGTCGATGCAACTGATTTGAATGGAAGATGGAGAGGCTAGCTAGCAATAGCTTCTGCAGTTGATGGACACAACTAGCTATTCCCAGTTGCATTTGGTGTGTTGGAGGTAGAGTCCGAGGAGAGTTGGGTCTGGTTTCTACAGCAGTTGCGCAGCATTATAGGTACACCCTCCCTCGGGTTTAGTTATACACACAGATGCTTGCAAGGGTTTAGAGACTGCAGTAGAAATTGTATTCCCTGGAGTGGAAGATAGGGAATGTCTGTGACACCTAGCGCAGAATTTTAAAAATAAATTCAAAGGCAAAGTTTATGATGAGAATCTATGCCCAGCATCATACACATGCAGCTTGAGGAAGCATGAACACCATTTGAGAGTGTTGTATGCTCACAAGCCTTTGGTGAAGGAGTACACGGATAAACATCATGGAAATGTGTGGTCAAGAAGCAAATTCAATGAAATCCGCAAAGTAGACTATGTGACCAATAACCTCGCCGAGTGTTTCAATGCAAAGTTCAAGTCAGTGAAAGGGCTTTTGTTGTGGCAAGCATTTGATAAGATCAGGCAGATGATCATGATAAAGATGGATCTTCACAAAAGAATTGCAGAAACACAATATATTGACCATCTTATGCTCCCATCTCTGATTAAGGAATTGCATGCCAAGGCAAGAGGACTAAGGATGAAATGCATTCGACCGTCGACATACAAGGCTGAGGTGACATACACTGACAATAAAAATAGGGAATGGAGATATCCAGTGAACCTTGCAACTAAGGAATGCAGTTGTAGGCAATGGCAGATCCGCAGGAAGCCGGGCATACATGCCCTACATCTCATGATTGTTATTGGAGGTGAAGATGGTGATTTGATCAGTATTGCTCTGAATATTCTCTGTTGCCAAATTTAGGGCTGCTTATGCTGAAAATATGCCTGCACTCTTGGGAAAATACCAATGGAACATAGTAGACCTAGGGTTCAAACTCTATTCTCCTGTACTGACTAGACCACCAGGAAGACCAAGGAAAAACAGGATAAGAGTTGGTGAAGAGGGCCGTGTAAAAAATAACGTAAGTGCAAAAGATGTGGTATTCTAGGGCATATTGCTAGGCTTTGTACCAATCCAGTTGATGCATCATTTGGAGAAGAGGAACAATGGGCAACAGCAAATGTAGAGGAGAATGCAGCAGCAGAGGAGAATGCAGCAAGTTTAGAGGAGAATGCAGCAGCAGAGGAGAATGCAGCAAGTTTAGAGGAGAATGCAACAGCAGAGGAGAATGCAGCTTGGTATGTCTGCAACCTTTCCCTTTTTTGCATTTGTTCTCTTTTTTATCTATGGCTAAGCTTATTTCTATTTGACCCAGCTCTAGTATAATTAGAGGCACAGGACAGAAAAGACCCAGAGAGGAAGAAACTTCGCTTGAACCATCATCTGATGCAGAATTTGAAACCATGGCTTATGAAGGTTTTGAAGCTATAAGAGAGGAGGAAGTTATTTTGTCTGAAGTCCCTTTAAGGATTAGTGAACCCACAGATGACCGTCAACTGGTCATCACTTGCTCGGTCAGTCAAAGCTCAACAAAACCGCCACCACCAGAAGTGAACATCAGAAGCAACAAGACAATGCCTTCAAAAGCACAAAATATCCCAGCTAGGGAAACCAAGAGCAAGATGGTTAACCCATCCCGGAACACAAGGAGCAAGGCAAAGATTTGAATTTGAACTTGAATGCAAGTCATAAACTTTGAACTTTAAGGATTTGTAATAAGGATTCTGTCGTCAATTTGAACTACTGTGAAAACTTGTAAGGTGTAATAATTCTATGTAGCGACCCGACCTCAGACGGTCAAGTCTCTGTGCTTAAGTGTCATCCCTGGATCAGTATTGCTGACACACAGTACTCAAGGATTTATAACAGAGTTTCAATCACACACTTATTACATCGAGAGTCTCAAAAGAGAAACCTTTTACAATAATATGGCTGAAGGCCATCTAAATAAGATAACAGCGGAAGCTGCGAAGGTAGAAGAGTCCATCCAACTCCACGGCAAAACTGAGTGCATGACAACGACCTAGCGCACCTACTCTTCATCTGAAAACTCTACAACATAATACGTTGCAGCCCGTGTAGGTCAGAACATGGAATATGCTGGCAAGATAACACTATAGACCAATGAACAAATAACAGCTATCACTACATGCATATATGGCTGGTGGAGGCTCTATGGTTATCATTTGCGTAAAGCTAATTTTTCCCTACAACAAAGGAATATGTTTTATTTAACTACAAAGTTTGTTGAAAACATTGAGAAGGTAACCCCAACTCAATCCCAATTAAAAGTTAACAACCCAACAAATTAATTAAGTAAAGTGATGAGATCAACATAATAATTCAAATACCAGATACTCAACATGTCCATAACCGGGGACACGGCTAATCATGATTACTTTGTACACTCTGTAGAGGTTTGCGCACTTTTCCCCACAAGACTCGATCTCCTCTGTTGTATTTCTCGCACTTACATGATGTTTGAGAAATGGATGACTGAGACACGGTCTTTCCGAAGAGGTCCCCTTAACCGATAGATAGGCCGGTACACCTACAATCCCCTACATCTGCTAGCCCATCATGGAAAGGATTCCCACAACTTACTCAACTATGCCAGAGCCCATAATGGCTTGTGGTTGCACACGGAAGTTTCTAGCATGAATAATCTTATGATCCCTTTGAGCCTGGGTGGCAAACCATAGGATGATCACACGGATACCCCGGGATCTCCTTGGACAACACTGGAATTCCACAGGTTCCCACAAACAATCCACCCAAATGTGTATTAGAGTAGCCACGTTAAGTTAAACCTTAGTTAACAATAACTGTCACATCTTTCATGAGTTCTCTCAAACCATTCCACGTCTACGAGCATAGCATAGCAGTATAAGCATAACGTAGTAAATACCCAGGGTTTGATATAAGACAGTAGGTTCTACCTCATCAACTACTTCCCAAAACCCACATGTTAATCAAAACCTACTCATGCAATGTTTGAGGGTTGAAACTAATACATAAAAACTGGGTAATAAAGGGATATGATCAAAGTGTTACCTGCCTTGCTGACGATCGGAAAACCCTAGTGATTTGTAGTAGCAAGCCTCGCACTCCGGAAACTCTGTCATGAACAAACAATAGCATACATAAGCACTCAAGCATAAGATTCAAAGGTAAAACCAATAGAAAATATCTGAATATAAAGTACAAGAGAAAAGCTTTGATTTGCAAAAAGAATCAATCAGATAGGAGCTACGAAACTCAAACTACGATCAAAAGAAATTCAAAATCAAATCTGCTTGAAACCAAACTTTAAATTTTTAAAATTTTGTTCAAGTTGATTATCTGGACAGAGGGGAACAAAACAAAGATTTTGGCGTTGGTTTCACTGGATTTGGACAAATGCGCAAAAAGTAGTGAAGGTTTGAAGATCAGGGACTAATATGCGGTAAAAGTAATGACGGATAGGTCCCTGGACGAAAAATAAACAGAATAAGAAAAATCTACGGAATGAACGTTCGCTAACAGAGGCAAACGAACGAAAACTGTTCGTTAAAACAATCTAACCAGTGAATGTTTACTAATTAGACTAAAACAAAAACGAAAAACCGATCTAAAAACTAAACCGACAAAACCAAAAGAACCGACCGGTTCTTACCGGTCAACGGCGTCGGCGGCGGGATCGGATCGCACCGCGGCGACCGCGAGGCAGTCAGTGCGACGCGGGGTGGCAGCGAACGGCAGCGGCGGTGCGGCGGTGGTGCGGGCGATGAGGAGAAGAGGACGGGTGACGCGGCTTATAAGGAGGCCTCGAGGGGGTCCTCGGCTTGCGTGAGGGGGCGCGCGGAGGCCGACCCGGACTCCTCCTCGCCGGAGTCCGGCGTCCGCATGGGAGGAAGGTGGCGGCGGCTCGATTGAGCCGGCTGGGCTTCGGCCCAGTTTGGTCCGGAGTTTTTTTTTAAATAATTTCACCCGAACGGAAAAGTCCAAAATAAAATAAATTAAAATCCTAAAATCCGAAAAACAATTTTCATGGTCCTCTCCTAATATTTAGGACAACATGAACATTTTTCTGGGCTAAAATGCAATTTTTAAAAATGCAAATTTCCCTAATTTACTCGAATAAAATCTCAAATAAAATTCGAACAAAAAAATATTTTTATCTAAAATTAGATTTCCATTATTTCCTCTATTTTGAGGAAGTCATATTATCTTCTCTCATTATTTTATTTATTTTTGAAATAATCAAAAAAATAATTTCAAATAAAAATCACTTTGATCCAATTTACCAATTTTGAAAAATTCAAAAATGGAGTTTTTATAAAACCTCCAACTCTCTCAAATGGTCCTTGAGTTGCTTAAGGTCTTTAGGATCAAACTGTTCAAACAAAACCAAATAAAATGCAAAGAGCATGGATGCATATGATGACCTAATGATTAACATCCAAATTGAAAATGAATTGAGTGGTGTGAAATGAATGTGTTTGTCTCATGTGCATATGGGTAGTGAATTTTCTCTTTAGACCTCACTCTATTCTGTTCTCACCCCTCTAAACCTATCAGATGCCTCCGAGACGTGATCCCGGATTTGTCTTCCCATCGGAGCTCACTCAGTTGATCCAATAGCAGAATGCCTTGATGCAGTTGCTAGTCCAGAACCAAGGCAACAACAACAATAACAACAACAACCCACCGCCACCACCTCTAGTGGACAACTTAGCTCGTTTTCTAAGGTTGAATCCGCCGGTGTTCTGTAGTAGCACCGAGCCGATTGTTGCAGATGACTGGCTCCGCAAGATTGGAAGGGAGCTGACCACTGCAGGTTGCACAGATGCTGAGAAGGTGCGCTTTGCCGCACATCAACTGGATGGACCCGCAGCCTCATGGTGGGAGAACTACACTGCCACTTTCCCCGTGGCCAATGTCACTTGGGATCAGTTTCAGCAAGCTTCCCGCACTGCATATGTCTCGGCTGGAGCTATGAGTATGAAGAAGCGTGAGTTTTGCAACTTACACCAGGTCAATCATACTGTGGCGCAATACGTGGATGAGTTTAGCAAGTTAGCTCGCTACACCCCAGATGATGTGGCCACAGATGCCACAAGCAGGAGAAGTTTATGGAAGGACTGAATGATGAGCTGAGTATGCAGTTGATGGTGGCAACATTCACTAACTACCAGGAGTTGGTAGACAGGGCTCTTATGATTGAAGGCAAGCAGCAACAGATAGAGAGCCGCAAAAGGAAGTATGGACAGGGGAAGTAGAACTCTAGAGCTCAGCAAAAGCCTCGTTTTACCCCGAACTCGGGAGGACATACCCATCATAACCATGGAGGCCATACTCACAATGGAGGAAGTTCACATAACCACAGTGGCCCTAAGAATGGAAATCGAAATGGAGGAGACAACAACTAGAACCGTTCCAACCCAGCAACACCCGCTAAGAAGGATCTAAGCCATGTCACTTGTTACAAGTGCAGAAAGACTAGGCACTGCGCCAATGATTGTTCTGAGTTGAAGAATGGTAACAGAAACGGAAGTTCTGGGAAGAAGACCAACCCTTTCACCAGAGGACAGGTGAACCACGTTAACGTGGAGGAAGTTGAAGAGTAGCCGAATGCAGTTATCGGTATGTTTTTGATTAAGTCATTTACTGCTATTGTTGTTTTTGACACTGGTGCATCGCATTCATACATATCAAGGGGATTTGTGGATAGGTTTAAGTTGCCCACCGTAGCCCTTAGGACACCTATGTTAGTAAGCTCACCTGGAGCGGAGTATATGGCAAGCAGAGGATGTTTTCAGATGCCATTGACCATAGGTAGGCAGGTTTTCCCCTCAGACCTAATAATTTTGGAGTCACAAGGATTGGATGTGATACTAAGCATGGATTGGCTATCAAAGTATGGTGGAAATATCGATTGTGCTAGTAAGTCAATTCTTCTTACCACCCCAGAGGGAAAAAGGATCAAGTATGTGTCTAGGCATGCGCCAAGGAGGACTCAAGTAAATTCAGTCTCAGGAGTTATTCAGGAAGAAGTGCCTATGGTGAAGGATTATCCCGATGTGTTCCCAGAGGAATTACCAGGCATGCCACCAGATCGAGATATAGAATTTTTGATAGAGTTGTTACCTGGCACCAGACAAATATCGAAAAGACCGTATCGGATGCCCGCGAATGATTCGGAGGAAATTCAGAAGCAGATTAAGGAGTTATTGGAGAAAGGTTATATTCGACCCAGTTCATCACCGTGGGGAGCCCCAGTGCTCTTAGTTGAGAAGAAGGATGGATCTCTAAGAGGAGTATGAACCCAAGAGGAAGGAGGAGACGAGCTCAGATGAAGATGAAGCCCCATTACCTCAACCTGGGGACATGCATGTGGAGTTCAAAAAGTCAAGCCTCCCGGATAGAGCAAAGAAACTTAAGATCGAGTTTATCCCTTTTCGTCTTTTGCAGGAAAACAAGCAGGAACTATGCAAAAACATATTAATCCTGGAGCAGGAGATTGACGACTTGAGGGATCAAAATTCTGTCCTCAAGCGCAAATTAAGGAAGAAGCCTGCATCATCAACAACACCTCCACCTTCTTCACCAGCAAAGGAGATATAATCACATGGGTATGGGCACTCCCCTTGGCAACTGCCAAGCTTGGGGGAGATGCCCCGGTATCGTATCACCATCACACTCCTATCTTTACTGTTTTTCTTAGTTCGATCCTATTAGTAGTATCTTAATCTAGTAGAATAAAGTTTTGGTATGATCTAGTTTTGAGTTTTGCTTTATGATCTCTCAATGTAATCGAGTCCGTGAGCTATATAATAAAGATTAGTGTTGAGTCAAGGGCTTGGTTATCTTGCTATGATCTTGAGTGAATAAAAGAAAAGAGAAAAGAATAAAAATATCATATTGATCTTATTGAGAGTATTGACTTCACATAGAAATAGTATGGTGATTAAAAGTTGTTGAGGGATGACAAACATAGCTTTGGTCATCGTTGCAATTAATAGGAAGTAATAAACAAAGAGAGGTTTCACATATAAATATATTATCATGGACATCTTTTATGATTGGGAGCACTCATTAAAATATGACATGCTAAAGAGTTGATGTTGGACAAGGAAGACAATGTAATGGGTTATGTTTTCTTATATCTGAGATAAAGTATATTGTCATGGATCATCCAACATGTTGAGCTTGCCTTTCCCCCTCATGCTAGCCAAATTCTTTGCACCAAGTAGAGATACTACTTGTGCTTCCGAATATCCTTAAACCAGTTTTGCCATGAGAGTCCACCATACCTACCTATGGATTGAGTAAGATCCTTCAAGTAAGTTGTCATCGGTGCAAGCAATAAAAATTGCTCTCTAAATATGTATGATTGATTGGTGTGGAGGAAATAAGCTTTATACAATCTTGTGATGTGGAAGAAATAAAAGCGACGGACTGCATAATAAAGGTTCATATCACAAGGGGCAATATAAAGTGACGTTCTTTCGCATTAAGATTTTGTGCATCCAACCCTGAAAGCGCATGGCAACCTCTGCTTCCCTCTGTGAAGGGCCTATCTTTTACTATTATCTTCTACTTTATGCAAGAGTCATGGCGATCTTCACCTTTCCCTTTTTACATTTTATCCTTTGGCAACCACAGGGTGTTGGAAAGATCCTGATAGATATTTCTAATTGGATGTGGGATAGCATGAGTTATTATTGTTGACATTACCCTTGAGGTAAAAGGTTGGGAGGCGAAACTATAAGCCCCTATCTTTCTCTGTGTCCGATTAAAACTCCGTAACCACAAGTATTGCGTGAGTGTTAGCAATTATGAAAGACTAAATGATAGTTGAGTATGTGAACTTGCTAGAAAGCTCTGACATAGACTCTCTCTGATGTTATGATAAATTGCAATTGCTTCAATGACTGAGTTTATAGTTTGTTAGTTCTCAATAAAGTTTCTGATTCGTACTTTTGCATTGTGAATGGATTATTACTTGAGCATAAGAAATCATATGACAATATCCATCTGTGTTGCTGTTATGAGAATAATCATGATGCCCTCATGTCCGTATTTTATTTTATCGACACCTCTACCTCTAAACATGTGGACATATTTATCGTTATCGGATTCCGCTTGAGGACAAGCGAGGTCTAAGCTTGGGGGAGTTGATACGTCCATTTTGCATCATGCTTTTATATCGATATTTATTGCATTATGGGCTGTTATGACAGATTATGTCACAATACTTATGCCTATTCTCTCTTATTTTACAAGGTTTAAATAAGGAGGGAGAATACCGGCAGCGGGAATTCTGGGCTGGAAAAGGAGCAAATATTAGAGACCTATTCTGCACAACTCCAAAAGTCCTGAAACTCCACGAAAGTTATTTTTGGAAATAATAAAAAATATTGAGCGGAAGAAGTATGCCAGAGGGGGACCCACCTGGCCACGAGGGTGGGGGCGCGCCCTACCCCCCAGGGCGTGCCCCCTGCCTCGTGGGCCCCCTGTTGGCTCTCTGATGTCCATCTTCTGCTATATGAGGTCTTTCGTCGAGGAAAAAATCATAAGCAACCTTTCGGGACGAGACTCCGCCGCCACGAGGCGGAACCTTGGCGGAATCAATCTAGGGCTCCGGCAGAGGTGTTCTGCCGGGGACACTTCCCTCCGGGAGGGGGAAATCATCGCCATCGTCATCACCAACGCTCCTCTCATCGGGAAAGGGCAATCTCCATCAACATCTTCACCAGCACCATCTCCTCTCAAAACCCTAATTCATCTCTTGTATCCAATTCTTGTCTCCAAGTCCGGGATTGGTACTAGTAGGTTGCTAGTTGTGTTGATTACTCCTTGTAGTTGATGCTAGTTGGTTTATTTGGTGGAAGATCATATGTTCAGATCCTATATGCATATTAATACCCCTCTGATTATGAACATGAATATGCTTTGTGAGTCGTTACGTTTGTTCCTGAGGACATGGGAGAAGTCTTGCTATTAGTAGTCATGTGAATTTGGTATTCGCTCGATATTTTGATGAGATGTATGTTGTCTAGCCTCTAGTGGTGTTATGTGAACGTCGACTACATAACACTTCACCATTATTTGGGCCTAGAGGAAGGCATTGGGAAGTAATAAGTAGATGATGGGTTGCTAGAGTGACAAATGCTTAAACCCTAGTTTATGCTTTGCTTCGTAAGGGGCTGATTTGGATCCATATGTTTCATGCTATGGTTAGGTTTACCTTAATACTTTTGTCGTAGTTGTGGATGCTTGCAATAGAGGTTAATCATAAATGGGATGCTTGTTCAAGTAAGAACAGCACCCAAGCACCGGTCCACCCACACATCAAATTATCAAAGTACCGAACGCGAATCATACGAACGTGATGAAAACTAGCTTGACGATAATTCCCATGTGTCCTCGGGAGCGTTTTTCTCTATATAAGAGTTTGTCCAGGCTTGACCTTTGCTACAAAAAGGATTGGGCCACCTTGCTGCACTTTGTTTACTTTTGTTACTTGTTGCTCGTTACAAATTATCCTATCACAAAACTATCTATTACCTATTATTTCAGTACTTGCAGAGAATACCTTGCTGAAAACCGCTTATCATTTCCTTCTGCTCCTCATTGGGTTCGACACTCTTACTTATCAAAAGGACTACGTTAGATCCCCTATACTTGTGGGTCATCACCAGCAGCTCGTCGAGCCAACAGCCGGTCGACCGCTCCAAAGGCTCGACCAGTCGAGGCTTGATGCCGGACAAAATGAGGCCGTTTGCTCGCTCCACTTGGCCGTTTGACTGCAGATGGGCAACGGATGCTAGGTCCAGTCGGATGCCCTGCGTTACGCAGAAATGGGCCAAGGCGCCTTTGGCAAAGTTTGCGCCGTTGTTGGTGATGATGCTATGTGGTATGCCATACCGGATGGTGATGTCGGAGATGAATGTCACAGCAGTCGGACCATTCAACTTCTTGATTGATTTTCCTTCTATCCACTTGGTGAACTTGTCCACCGCGACAAGCAGTTGAGTCAAGCCACCGTGTGCTGTTTTGAATGGTCCCACCATATCCAGCCCCCAAACAGCAAAGGGCCAGGCAATGGGGATAGTCTTGAGTGCAGAAGCCGGCTGATGTGGCTTGGAGTGGAACTTCTGGCACCCTTTGCATTTCTGGACCAAGTCTTCGGCGTCTTCTAGAGCAGTCGGCCAGAAAAAACCGTGGCGGAAAGCTTTGGCGACGAGTGCTCGTGAAGCCGCGTGGTGACCACACTCGCCTTGGTGGATATCTTTGAGGATTGCTTGGCCTTGCTCCGGCTCCACGCAGCGCTGGTAAACACCAGTGACGCTGCGCCTCACAAGTTCTCTGTTGACGATGGTATATGCTGCTACCTGACGTTGCACTTGTCGGACCGAGATCTCGTCGGTCGGCAGCTCTTTGTTCACCAGAAAGTTGAGGATGGGCTGAGCCCAGGAAGGTGCTGCAATTTCTTCGACTGCTAGGACTGCTACTTGCACGAGGGCGGTTGGGCCGGGAGGCGGCGGGTTGGAGTCAGCTACCGCTTGCTGAGTCGATGAAGTCCCTGGGCCGACTGCTGCAGTCCCCGGGCCGGGTTCTGAAGTCCCCGGGCCGGGTGCAACTGCTGCAGTCCCCGAGCTGCCTGCCAAAGTTCCCGCGCCGGCTGCTGGGGTCCTCAAGTCCGATCTGACTGCTTCAGAAGGGGCTGGCACGAAGATGGAGTCTGATTCTGGTGACGGCTTGACAGACGGCTTGAGGAGGCGTTGCAGGGCGACGCCGGCTGGTATTGCTTGCCGGGTGGAGCTGATCCGCGCCAAGGCATCTACTTGCTCGTTGTCATTTCTTGGCACATGGAGGAACTCGCACCCCTCGAAGTATCCACTAAGTTGCTGGACGAGGAAGCGGTAGCTTGCCATGTTTGCATCCTTGGCGTCCTAGTCGCCAGACGACTGCTGGACCACCAAGTCGGAATCGCCATAGCATAGGATCCGGCGAATGCCGAGTTCCTTGGCAAGCCGGAGCCCGTGAATGAGTGCCTCGTATTAAGCAACGTTGTTGGAGGCGGCAAAGTGGATTTGCATCACATATTTGAGCTTGTCGCCTTTGGGAGAGGTGAGGACGATGCCGGCTCCCAAACCGGTGCGCATCTTGGAACCATCAAAGTGCATCCGCTAATGAGTGGAGTCTGGCGCTGGCGGCAGGTACTGGGTCTCGGCCCTGTCGACGAGGAAGTCGGCCAGTGCTTGTGACTTGATGGCAGTGCGAGGCTGGTAGTAGATGGTGTAGGGGGCCAAATCTATGGCCCACTTGGCCACTCGGCTTGAAGCATCCCGGCTTCCAATGATCTCGGCAAGTGGGGCAGTGCAGACCATAGTGATTGGGTGCTCTTGAAAGTATGGCTTCAGCTTCTTGGCGGCAAAGTGCACGCCGTAGCACATCTTCTGATAGTGGGGGTAGTTCTGCTTGGAGGCTGACAGCACTTCGCTCAGGTAATACACCGGCCGCTGGACTGGTAGTGCTTTGCCTTCTTCCTTGCGTTCCACAACTATGACTGTGCTGACCACCCGGCTGGTGGCGGCGATGTAGAGGAGCATGGGCTCCTTAGGAGTCGGAGCCGCCAGGACAGGCGGAGTGGTCAACATCTTCTTCAGCTGGAGAAAAGCCTCATCCGCCTTGTCGTTCCACTCGAAAAAAGTGGTCTTCTTCATGAGCTGGAGAAAAGCCTCATCCGCCTTGTCGTTCCACTCGAAAAAAGTGCCCAGCCGACTGATGACACGGCTGATGGATGGACTTCAGCCGGTGAATTTTTGCACATCCAGTAGTCGGGTGGGCACCTCCATCCTCTCGATGGCCTTGATCTTCACAGGGTTGCATTCTATGCCGCACTTTGAGACCAGGAAGCCAAGAAGTTGTCCGGCTGGTACTCCAAAGACGCATTTCTCTGGGTTGAGCTTGATTTGAAATCGGCGCAAGTTTTCAAACGTCTCCTTGAGGTCTTCTAGCAGCGTTCCACGCTTTTCCGTCTTCACCACCACATCATCCACATAGACGTGGGCGTTTCTGCCGAGTTGCTTGAGGAGGCACTTCTGCATGCAATGCTGGAACGTGGCACCGGCATTTCTCAAGCCGAACGTCATGGTCAGGTAGCAGAGGGCTCCGAATGGCGTGATGAAGGCGGTCTTCAGCCTGTCGGCCGGGTTCAGCTTGATCTGGTGATACCCCGAGTATGCATCCAAAAAGCTCAACAGCTCGCATCCGGCTGTGGAGTCTATCACTTGGTCGATTCTTGGCAAATCAAACGGGTCTTTGGGGCAAGCTTTGTTGAGGCTGGTATAGTCAATACACATGCGCCACTGTTTATTCTTCTTCAGCACAAGGATCAGGTTGGCTAACCACTCTGGAAAGAACACTTCCATGATGAAGCCGGCTGCTAGAAGCCGGGCTATCTCTTCTCCAACAACTCTTCTCTTCTCTTCTGACAGGCGGCGCAAGGGCTTCCTGACTAGCTTTTCATCAGACCGGACATGTAGCTTGTGCTCAGCGAAATCCGTCGGAACACCCGGCATGTCCTTGGGAGACCATGCAAAGATGTCCCGATTCTCACAGAGGAAATCGACGAGCTCGCTTTCCTATTTGTTGTCAAGGCTTGCACCTATGACAGTGTGCCTCTCTGGGTGCTCCGGGTCCAAGGGTATCTTCTTTGTTTCTTTCGCCGGCTTGAACGAGCCCTCGGCTTCCGACTCCTTGGGGTTGGGCGACATCTCTGGCTGCTTGCCTGCCATTGCCACAACCCGGTCCAGGAGCCTCTTCTCGGCCACGATCACGAGGGACTCGGCTAGCCGGCTGCTGTCTGCTGCACAAGCGAACGACTTCTTGTAGTCCCCTGCTATGGTTAGGATTCCCTTGGTGCTTGGCATCTTCATCTTGAGGTAGGCATAGTAGGGGACCGCCATGAACTTGGCCAGAGCAGGCCGGCCAAGTAGCGCATGGTAGGGGCTCTCAAGGTCCACCACCACAAACCAGACTGGCTCTCAGCGAAAGTGTTCTTTGTCTCCGAAGAGGACGTCGATCTGTGTCTTGCCGATTGGTGAGCAGGAAAGGCCAGGAACTATGCCATGGAATATAGTCCGGCTGCGCTGAAGATGTCTCTGCTTGATTCCCAATTTCTCCATAGTATCTTTGTAGAGGATGTTCATGCTGCTGCCGCCATCTATTAGAACTCGGGAGAAGCGAGCAGCCCGCCTCTCTGTGGCAAAGGTGGCATCCAACACCAGAGCATAAGAACCGGGATTGGGCATCACCTCTGGGTGGTCGGCTCTGCTCCAGCTGATTGGCTTCTCAGACCAATGCATGAACTCGGGGGTCTCTGATGCTACTGCATTTACTTCCTGTTGCCGCTGCCGTCTGCTGTGCCTGTCGTCGGCCACGCTGGTGAACACGACATAAGCTCCATGCTCTTCAGGGTATTCATCTTGTATTGCGCCAACTGGCCAAACCACCGGCTGCTGAGAAGGAGGAGGCGGCGGGCCAGCAGGCGGAGGGGGCTGGAGTCCATCACCCTTGGCGATCCTGGTGAGCCAGTGGCATTTCCGAGTGGTGTGGTTGGACGGCTTTGCGCCGCTGTGGAACTTGCAGGGTGCATCAAGAGTCTGCTCCTACGAGAAGGCAGGCAACCAATTGGGCTTGCTGCCCTTCTGGCGTTTGGGAGGAGGCTGCCCTTCCGGCTGTTGGTCTTCGACTGTCGCCACCTGCCGGCTCGTGGAAGCCGGCTGCATGGCCTTGCGCTTGTTGTCGTTTGGTTGCTGTCGCCAACTGGTGTCACCAGCCGGGGTACGAGGAGCTTGAGGGGCCACCTTACCCGATGCATTAACTTGGATCTCCGCCTTCATGGAAGAGTCGGCCGTGGCGTACTTGTCTGCTATGATCAGCAGTTCGTCAAGGGTCGCCGGCTCATCGCAGAGAAGGTTGTGCTTGAGGAGGGTGCCCTCTTGGCACCCGGCAGTGAAGTACTCGATGGCCTACACCTCGTGCACGCCCTCGCAAGAGTTGCGCAGCTCGGCCCAACACGTGAGGTAGTTGCGAGTCGACTCGTTGGGCCTTGGACGCACAAGGAGAGCTGGCGAGGCTTGGGCGGCCGCTTGTAGGTGCTGGTGAAGTTGCGGATGAATGCTTCAGTGAAATCGACCCAACTGTTGATGCTGCGGGGCTTCAGGCTGTTCAGCCATGTTGGGCCGTGCCCTGGAGCATGAGCGGAACATACTTCACGGCAACGCGCTTGTTGCCGTTGGCGATGCTGACGGCTGTAGAGTAGTCGACTAGCCAGTCCTCCGGCTTCACGGAGCTGGTGTACTTGGGCGTATCTCTCGGGAGAGTGAACCCTTTAGGGAAGGGCTCATCTCGGATGCGGGGGCCAAAACATGGCGGACCCAGCTCGTCTTCTTCTTCTAGCGCCAGGGATCGGTTGAGGCGGTCGATCCAGTGGCGGGCGTCGTTCTCTCCGATTCCTTCTCGACGACCAAGGCGATCGCCGAGTGACGGGTGGTCAACAGGCGGTGGGGAAAGGCACCTGTCCCTGCGGGGAGGGGGAGGCGGACAGTCGTCTCGTCGCTGCATTGCTCTTGGGCGGCCATCTTGGTCGCGCTCGATGGTGATGTGAGTCCGGCTGCGGCTGGCAGCCGGCTCCTTGTCTCTTCTATCACGGACGCCACCAGTCGGCGTCCGAGATGTCGCGCCTTGGTCTCGGCGAGGAGGCAGGTCGTCGTTTCGCCAGTTGGGCGCTTCAGTGCGGCACCCGGCCTCTTGCTGCTCAGCAGCCGCGTCAAGGAGCTGCTGAACGCGCTCCGTCATGTGGCGACGCTCATCGCCCTCGAGCTTTTCTAGCTCGTCTGCTGCCGCTTGGGCAGCTCATATGTTCTCTGTAGGCGTGGCGTAGATGGGACGATCTGTCCCGAACATGCTGGCGATAGTCGCGCCACGCTGCCAGACCAGGCCAATGCAGATAGGCCCACCAGGAGCCGGCGTGCCGCCGACGGCATGGTCCATCTCCCGCTAGTAGGCCTCCGAAAGGCGTCTCATGCTGGCCAGCCGGTTGGCGCTTTCGACGAGCTGGACACGGCGTGCCTCCAGCGTCTCGGCATCCGCGTCTTCCGGGATGGGCGCAGTCAGGTCTTCCATCACCGCTTGCAGCGAATCCTGGCCACCTCCACCAGAGTGCTCGCCATGGCTGATGACGAGCACTTCTGTGACGGTGCTGCCGCCACTGTCCGCGCGAGGGAGCGGCTCGTCGTAGACCACCACGTTGGTGGGGAATGTGTCAAACGACACCGTATCGGAGTCGACCAACATTGGGTCGGTGGAGCCAACCGACTCCAAGTCAGCAGCAGGCTCGCTGCGACGTGGAGCTGATCGAGGAGGCTCGCGAGGCGGCTCTCGGGGCCATCGGTGCCCGCATCAGACGCGGGCTCGTCGGAGAGGCGAATCTCACCAGCAAGATCGGCGAGGCAGCTCGCCGCGCAGGCGACCTCCACGCCGTGTAGCGCGTCGGCGTAGACGCTGTCTGGCATGCCGGGCTGGCTGCGCTCTCCGGGAAGGAACAAGGTTCCCGTCCAGAACAGGCCTCCAGAAGATGGTGCACCTCACCCACGGTGGGCGCCAAATGTCGGGGGTTGGGTGCGACATATGCCAATGGATGGCTTATCATGGTGGGAGCGAGTAGAACGTCGCTGGTGCCTGAAAGCGGGATGAGGCGTAGACATGAACGCCGGCGCACTTTACCCAGGTTTGGGGCTCTCGTTGGAGATAACACCCCTAGTCCTGCTCTGCGGGGTCTCGGCATGATCACTAAGGCACTAGTGGGTACAGATGTGCTCCTCGAGCTGTATGCTAGAGGTAGAAGAAGGCAAGGCTTGCTCTCTTCTCCCCCTATGTGTAAATCTAATTCTAACAGGTTGGAACCCTTTGCATGGGTGCCCTGCGGGGTTTATATAGGCCTACCCCCCAGGGGTACAATGGTAATCTAGCCGGGTGTAGGACCCGGCTGTCAGTCTCTCTGGTTGTCGGCTTCTCCGCCGGCTGCTGGGGCCCGCCGCCTAGTGGGTCCCGCCGTCTGGTCTGGTACGGTGCCGACAGGCCGCTCCCGCTGCTCACGGGTCTTGTCGGCTGCAGATTACTGTAGCCGTGATGCTAATGACGTTCGCTTGGTCAGGGGAGAGTGGCTACAGTCCCGCCGCCTGGCGGGAGATCACTGTAGCCACTCCGGGTCTTATCTGGTTAATGGTGCACGGGCCCCGAGGAAGGAACGGGCCACCTGCTAGGAGCTGGCCTCCCTTGGTTCCGACTGGTGAGGCTTCCACCGTCTTCCGGGCTCTTGCTGCCTGGTAGGGCCCGCTGTCTTCAGGCCGTACCGACAGGCGGTCGTGGGAGCAGGGCTCCGCCTGACAGGAGTGACGTCAGGGGCGGAGTGGCAACAGTGCCGCGCCGGGCGGAGATCTCCGCCTGTACGGAGCACTGTGGCCACGCCCGGCCCTAGATACGGGGGTGATGGGCTACACTGTAGCCTTGCACTGTCTTGTCTTCTTAATGGTGGCGCAGACTTTGAGGGCGCCGTGGGCTGACTGCTAGGAGCCGGCCTCTCTGGAGGCCGCCTGCTAGGAGTCGGCCCGTCTTGGTGCCGCCTTCCTGAACTTGGCCGTCTTCTGGCAGCCGGCCACCAGAAGGCGGCGCTTCATCTTGACGTCTTGAGGGGCGCAACCAGCCCCGATGTCTTGAAAGGTTCGGGGACTCAGGTTAGGCTACCGGTGGCCCATTACTCCGGCATCCGGTCAATACAATTCTAGCATGAATAATAAACCTTTATCATGAATAAGGAAATGTAATAATAACAACTTTATTATTGCATCTTGGGCATATTTCCATCACTTGTGTAGTGCCAAAGTTTCTGAAATTCCATCTTTTGTTCCTCAAATTTTGTTTGATCATTTTCCAATTGGTTCATATGAACATCTTGGCCCCCTTAGTTTCTTGACCCTTTACTATGTTGTTATGTTCTTCTATCTTGTCTATAGCATCTAAGAATATTTCCAGAGTTCGAATGCCAAATAGTATCAGGACATAGCCTGACTTTTTTTAGTCTATTTTCTGAACAATAGTTTTAGTGTGAACTTCTTTGTATTCTCAGTTAAACTTCACAGTAATTTGAACTTCCAAGTCACAGGAATTTTTCACAGTGCCCAAGTTTCTGGAATACAGTTTTTCGTTTCCTAGACGTTTTGTTTGAGCATTTTCACGGTTGATTCATAGCTTCTTAAGCATGTGCTAGCCTGTGACTATAGTTGTTGTTCCTAGACTTGTTCCTAGAAACTTAATTACATTTTATTCTTGTGACCATAGACTTGTTGTACCTAGACTTTCAGCCTTTGTTTCCTGCAACTAGAATTCTGAATCTTTCAACTAGATTGTGCTGTCTATGTAATGACCCACAGAGGTCTTTGTTTCTTGCATGTGTTGACTGACAAGAGAGGGATCTGTTCACATGCAAAGTTTAGGGTGAATGCAAAGTATAGGGGATTACATGTGGATCATGTGCTTTTTCAGCCATGATTTTCTTCTGGTTTTCTGTCCCGATCATAGTGGAATCTCCCTCATGGTTGGTTCTTCTTGCAGCTTATATGGATGGTTCTCCTTTTTGTTGCTTTTATGTCCGGGTCGAGAAAGAGGGGATGTAAACTCGTTAGTCTTTTTGATTTTTGTTGTGGGCATGTTGATAAGTGGTACAGATAGAAACTAATAGTGGACAGGAACATACGGGGGACAGGGGACACTTGTCCTGTTCTAGTTGGTTGAGAAATCTGACTGAAACCCAATTAGATTTCATCCGGATGTCAATTAGACAGTCCCAACTTTTTTAAAGCCATAGTTATCCTCTTTCTATAGATGGTTAAATCTCTATTGTTAAAGCAGAATCGAACGTCGTGATGGTTGGACCTCCCTCTTGTCGCTAGGCTATCGATACGTCCTCCCACCCTCCTATGATCCAACGCTGAAAAAAATTGTCATAAGACAACCGCGCACGATGCACGTCCTCCACCTTCGACCTCCATCCCTCCCCACAATCGCCCACGATGCTCGCAGCTCGCTCATCCTCACGGCCCCTATCCACACTCAACTCTAATCCTTGTTGCGATTCGGAGCCACCATGGCGTCGGCGCCCATCGTGTACAAGCAGGCTCCTCAAGCGATTGCCTCGCCAAGTCCGCAGCCTCCAGCACCAGCAGACTCGAGGGGGAGGGAGCGGGAGCACGGAAAGGGTTCCATGGAGCCTCTAGCCAGGAGTGGTTACTGAGGGGGTCACCGGGCAGGGCGGGGCGGGCCGACAGTCCTCGGCTATCACGATGCGTAGCAAGGGTGCTCAAGGGCTCGAGAGACCGCGGCAGTCCACCATGGAGCAGGTGATGTTAGATCGATGATTATGTCCTATGTAATCACCACAAATACAAAGGGACCAACGTGGTAATGATGCAATTAGCAACCTTCTCCGCTCTCCATATACAACAAGATGCGAAATTGAAGCTACCACGACGTACCCAATCCCCTCTCACGTGCACTATGATGGACACCCACAAGGCTGATAAGTCATCGCAGCAGCAGCTTCTGCAGGCGGACACCAATCTGTATTCAAGAGTAGATGCTTTGTACATTCTCATCTTATTTGTGTGAGTATTAATTCTCTGATGCCAGCCATAGTAGGGGCTGCGGCCAACATTGTCCATGCTCCTAGCAGTGTACGTGTGAGGAACAGAACAGATCCATGGTGGGGGAGGGGTGGGTTTCTCACACTTCCTCTATTCCTGGTATGTCTTCTGTCTGATCCATGTTCTTCTCATCCTCTTTTGTTTCTGATTAGCATGATATCTTTTTGTCTGTTAAAATTATTTCAAGAAAAGATCGAGGATAACCACCAGGTATAGCATTTGGTTGGATTGATGTTTCGTCTGCATAGCCGCTTCATTATTTCCTGTACGGTCCACCTTCACACTCTTGTAAGCTCATGCAAAGATTTTTGACTAAGTTCTCTTGACTTACCAATATAGAAAATATTAAATTTTGCAGTGTAAATAACTGTGTTTCTTTTGTATGGGTCACCAGGGATAGGAAACTAAAAGTCACCAGTGATGAACAACAAGTGCAGATTTTAAGTCTTTCAGGTGATTGATCACTGTGGTAATTCATTCTCTACTGTTAAAGTAGAATCAAACGTAGTGATGGTTGGACCTGCCTCGTGTCGCTAGGCTATCGATACGTCCTCCCACCCTCCTATGATCCAACGCAAAAAAATCACATAAGACAACCGCGCACGACGCATGTCCTCCACCTTCGACCTCCATCCCTCGCCACAGCGCCCACGACGCTCGCAGCTCACTCATCTTGGCGGCCCCTATCCACCCACTGTTGGAGATATGCCCTAGAGGCAATCATGTATGATGATATTTCCTATGTGTTTATGAATAAAGATAGTCCTTGGACATTATCAATGATGTGTATCAGCAAGTACGTGATTTGTTTGTGGGACTATGCATTGTATGATGACTGTCCAAAAAGGTCCCTAGTCGAAAGGGCTGTGTGGACGCGCAGCCAACTAGACTAGCATATGACACGGTCGATGGCTTGGTCTCACTAGCCATGAAGAATTGGATGCTAACCGGATAATATGGACTTGGAAAGGTCTGGTCGGATTCGACATAGTCGGAGCCGGGTCGAGATAAGGTCCTAGTCGGACAGACCCAACTATGAGACGCAGCGATATGTCATCTGTGAGTCTCTAGTACAACATACGTTCTATGTCCTAAAACCTGAGCTGGCGCATGTACTCGGGATGGTGAAAGACTTGCTTTGGGCCGACCAAACGCTAATCCGTAACTAGGTAGTTACAAAGGTAGGTTTCGGGTTTGTCTAGACCCATAATGTGAGACATGGTCGAGCAAGATGGGATTTGCCCCTCCGATCAGGAGAGAAATACTCTGGGCCCCTCGTGAGATCCGACCAAGATAAGCATGGCCATGCGACATGGATTATGAGATAATCCAATTTGTGGTTGGCATCACTGGAACGAGAAAGAGGTCGGGCTAGCACAAGGATGACAGACTCGCCTTGAGCCCGACAACATATATCGTGTGGCAAAAGGAATGGAAATGTGATGTATAGGTTCGTCTAACCAACTTCATAGTCTGCTTGGTGTTTGGTATGCCTTGCTAGAGGCCTCTACCAACCGTGCAGTTCGGAGGTGATCCGAACTGCGACCAAGACGGCTTGAACGTAAGGGGTCGCGCGCTTAAGGGAAGGAACCTACGAGGTCGGATCAGAGTACACTGGTCGGATGTGATCCGAGCTGTATTCGGATTGTGGCCGAGTAGACTTGTGGGCTTTAGGATCTGTGCGAGGCCCAAGAGTTGAGCCCGCAACAGATGCCTATATATAGTGTAGGTGCGGCACACTCATGCGGTTGATCGCTCGGCGTTGTCACTAGGGTTTGCATTTGTTGCGAATAGACACCTCCACTCGCTGCCAGCTGTGTGCTCGGACCTAGCAGTCCGCCACACGACGTTCCTCCTGCATGCGCGGATACCGATAGAGGCGGTGCACCTGCGCTGCTCCTGCGAACCTATACGAGGGATCCGACGACCGGTTGTTCGTGGGAGATCGGACGAGGAGGAGACGAACCACGCGGACGCGCTACCCCAACTCTTCTTCCGCTGCACGGCACTGCGCGTCTAGTGGTAACAAACTGTGATCCATCTCCCGTAGCATGTTCCTGGTTGTTCTGCGCGTAGGAAAATTTTAATTTGCAGTCGACGGACCCTACCGTAGAACCCAACAGTGGTATCAGAGCCTCTGCTATAGGATTGGGATTCAGATCATATGCATATTAGATATGTGGAGGTGGCAGATGAGATATGTCGTCGTTTAAGAGATCGGCTGTGTGCACGGTTGATGAGATCAACTGCACATGGGGATTGATGAGGATATGTTTTCTAATGATCGGGATCGATGAGGTCGTGACACGATATACCCCTACCAGTCGGTTATCCGCCATCAGGGTTAACAGTGAAATATAAATCCGAATCGGATTCGCGATGATCGATAGGATCGGTCAGATCAGAAAAATCAACGGGACCGCGGTGTGCGTAGCGCCTTGTATTTCGTACCCGACACTCAAACCGGTAGAATGCGATTCTATGCATAACTTTATTTTGCAGGGTTTGATGTGAATAGTTTGGCTCATATGTATGTGATGCATGTGTGTAAATTATACATGGCCTGCGTGTCATGTTTTTAGCCGGCAGGAGCCAAAGTCCTGTCATTATATTGTATAACGACCTATGTGTCGAGCTGTGACTCTATGTAAAATTCATTACTAGTTGTAGTAGTTGGATAATAGAGATCAGGTTGGTGGCTTGGCGTCCCGACATGACAAACATGATGGAGTTCCTAGTTGGTCATCTGAGTCGGAGCCGACCTAGAAGAACATCCATGAAGGAGCCATACTATTTCACAATATATGTTTATTTGTGATTGTTATGCTTCTTGTTTTCTATGCATGTTAGAATGGTAGAAATATCCCTCGTTAATATCAAGAAACTTTCCATTCCCGATGCTGCACCTTCGCACGTCAAGTACGTCTGGTAGTGGGCTCATAAAATTGGGGTGCTGCTGGGTGTCCTTGAACTGAAGGGTTCGTGTCGGACACAGACATGGAGTGCATCAGGTTAACTTGACAAAGCTATCAAAACGGTTTTGGGCCTTGTGGCAAAGAAGGTTGGGGGCCGGGGTATGAGATACCTTCCCGACCAATAGGAGTCGTATAGAGATACGATTAGCAAGGAGTTGCTTACTGGATAGGCATGTTGTCTGGCAGTGATGCTAAAGCTCACTAGTTGCGTGTGCTAGTCGGATCCTGAATCATTGAGAGTTTGCGGAGGGATGCCAACTTCAGTGGCAGTATTCATATTTAAGGCTTGAATTACTCTACATAAACACATTGCTTAGTGATTGCATATTTTCCGTTGTAGATCAATGGCACCACCTACTCAACCCAACTTTGCATTGAAATCAATTCTGGAAAAGGATAAACTGAATGGAACAAACTTTACCACCTGGTATAGAAATCTGAGAATTGTTCTCAAGCATGATAAAAGGGAACATGTTCTAGAGGATCCACTTCCAGAGGAACCTGCCGATAATGCTAGTGCCACAACTAAGAATGCCTACCAGAAGGTCGTTGATGAATCAACAGAGATCAGTTGTCTGATGCTAGCTTGTATGGAGCCCGATTTGCAACAGCATTTCGAAAATGTTGAGGCTTATGATATGATCGAAAGTCTCTAGAGCATGTTTCAGACACAGGCTAGGACCGAAAGGTTCAACGTCTAGCGATCCTTGATGGATTGCAAGCTGAAGGAAGGTGATCCACTAAGCCCACATGTGATCAAGATGATCGGATATGTGCAAGCTTTGGATCGGTTGGGCTTCTTGCTCTTGGATGAGCCGGCTACTGGTGCAGTTCTGGGTTCTCTTCCGCCCAGCTATGGGACGTTCATCTCGAACTATCATATGCATGGCATGGATAAGAAGCTCACTGAATTGCATGGGATGCTCAAAGTGGCAGAGCAGGATATTAAGAAAGGCACGCATCAAGTGTTGATGGTGCAGAAATCGGCTAAGTTCAAGAAGAGTTGGTCCAAGAAGAATGCTATGGCAAAGGGCGCGGAGACAGTAACCTCCGCCGCTGCGCCAAAGTATGGACCGGACTCGAAGACCATTTGGTATCATTGCAAGGAGACCGTTCATTGGAAGAGGAACTGTAGCAAGTGGCTTGCAGAGCATGGCAAGAATGCCGGAAATGCTTCTTCAGGCAAAGGTACACTTGTTGCATATGTTATAGACATTTACCTTGCTGACATACCTAGTAGCTCTTGGGTATTTGATACCGGATCGGTTGTTCATATTTGCAACTCGATGCAGGGGCTGGTTAGAACTAGGCGTGTGGCACAAGGGGAGATTGACATCAGGGTCGGCAACAAAGCAAGAGTTGTTGCGTTGGAGGTCGGCACGATGCAACTCTAGCTTCCTTCTGGATTTATTTTGGAATTGAATAATTGTTATTACATTCCTGCACTTAGTCGGAACATTATTTCTGCCTCATGTTTGATGAGTCAGGGTTATGAATTCAATTTAAAGGACAATGGTTGTTCGTTTTATTTGAATGGTATGTTCCATGGCTATGCACCCATTGTGTTTATATTGAATCTGGAACAGGAACCGGTCTATAACGTGAATGTCAAGAGGCATATGCCTAATGAGATAAATCCGACATACTTCTGGCATTGCTGGCTTGGACACATTAGTCTGAAACGCATGAAGAAGCTCCATGATGATGGGCTCCTAACTTCGTCCGACTTTGGGTTGTTCGAGACATGCGAATCATGCTTGCTCGGCAAGATGACTAACTCTCCTTTCACAAAAGAGTTGCGAGAGGGCGTCCGAGCTATTGGAACTTATACATAGTGATGTGTGTGGTCCAATCAACACAACTGCCAGAGGTGGCTATCGGTACTTCGTGAATTTTACCGACGAGTTGAGTAGATATGGATATATCTATTTGATGAGGCACAAGTCGGAAACTTTTGAAAAGTTCAAAGAGTTTCAAAATGAGGTTGAGAATCAGCTCGGCAAGACTATAAAGCTTCTACGATCTGATCATGGAGGTGAGTAAATGAGCCAGGAGTTTGATGATCATCTGAAAAGCCGAGGTATAGTACCTCAGCTCACACCTCCGGGTACGCCACAGAGAAATGGCATCTCGGAACGGAGGAATAGGACCTTGTTGGACATGGTTCGGTCAATGATGAGCAAATCAGATTTACCCTTGTCATTCTGGGGATACGCTCTAGAAACTGTAGCTTTCACACTTAACAGGGTACCATCAAAATCCATAGACAAGACACCACATGAGATGTGGACTGGGAAGAGTCCCAGTTTGTCTTTTCTAAAGATTTGGGGTTGTGAAGCATTTTTCAAGCGACTTATGTCAGACAAGCTTACACCCAAGTCAGATAAGTGCATATTCGTGGGATATCCGAGGGAAACCTTAGGATATAGCTTCTACAACCGGGAAGAGAACAAAGTGTTTGTTGCTTGGAACGGGGTTTTCCTTGAGAAAGAGTTTCTCAGTCGGGAGGCCAGTGGGAGGACGGTCCGACTTGAAGAAATTCGAGGACCACACGGGGACGGCTCGGCTGGTGATGAGATCATACCGGAGTCAATCAGGGAACCCGTAGTGGAAGCGGCACCAGAACCACGGAAGTCCGAGAGATTGTGCAAAAGCGATGGTGAGCCCAGATTCTGAGGCATGGCTGGAGGCCATAAGATCCGAGTTAAAGTCCATGGATGAGAATCAAGTCTGGGACTCGGTTGATCCGCCGCCTGGTGTAACAGCCATTGGTTGCAAATGGGTCTTTAAGAAGAAAACCAATGTGGATGGAAATGTTCAGAACCACAAAGCTTGGCTTGTCTCTAAGGGTTATGGACAAGTTCAAGGAATTGACTACGGCGAGACTTACTCGCCGGTAGCGATGCTGAAGTCGGTGAGGATCGTACTAGCTATAGCTACATATTTCGATTATGAGATATGGCAGATGGATGTCAAGACGGCTTTCCTTCACGGAAATTTAACTAAGGACGTGTATATGATACAACCCAAGGGTTTTGTCGATCCGACTAGCACTAGTAAGGTATGCAAGCTCAAGAGATCATTTATGGGTTGAGGCAAGCATCTCGGAGCTGGAATATTCGTTTTGATGAGGTCGTCACTGGTCTCGGTTTCATCAAAAGCGAAGAGGACGCTTGTTTATACAAGAAGTTAAGTGGGAGCTCGATAGTGTTTTTGATATTGTATGTGGATGACATATTGTTGATCGGGAATGATGTTTCGATGCTGAACTCGGTCAAGGAGTCATTGAATGGCAAGTTTTCGATGAAGGACCTTGGTGAGGCAGTGTATATTTTAGGCATTAAGATCTATAGAGATAGATCGAGGAGGCTTCTCGGCTTAAGCCAGAGCACGTACATAGATAAAGTGTTGAAGCGGTTCAACATGAGTGAGGCGAAGAAAGGGTTCTTGCCACTCTCACATGGTATAAGGCTAAGCGAGACTCAGAGTCCTTCGACATCTGATGAGCGAAGCAGGATGAGTAGGATTCTGTATGCCTCGACAATCGGATCCATCATGTATGCCATGATATGTACAAGGCCAGATGTTGCTTTTGCAATAAGCCTAACAAGCAGATACCAAGCCAACCCAGGTGAGAGTCACTGGGCAGCGGTATAGACTATTTTGAAGTACATGAAAAGGACTAAAGAGATGTTCCTAGTTTATGGAGGTGAGGAAGAGCTCGTCGTAAGGGGTTACGCCGATGATAGTTTCCAAACCGACAGAGATGATTGTCAATCACAGTCCGAATTCGTGTACGTAATGAACGGAGGAGTAGTGAGCTGGATGAGTTCCAAGCAAGATACGGTGGCCGATTCTACCACAGAAGCCGAATACATTGCGGCTTGTGAAGCTGCAAAGGAAGGTGTTTGGGTCCGGTTTTTTTGGATGATCTAGGTATTTTCCCAGCCTCGATAAACCGTTGGACCTTTATTGTGATAATTCTGGTACCATTGCACAAGCCAAGGAGCCGAGGAATCACCACAAGACCAGACACATAGATCGGAAATATCACCTGATACGAAAGATCGTAAAGAATGGTGATGTAGAGTTATGCAAAATTCACAGGGATGTAAATGTTGCAGATCCGTTGACTAAGCCGCTTCCACAACCCAAGCATGAGGGGCACGTTAGAGCTATGGGCATTCGATGTCTATTTGATTGACTCTAGTGCATGTAGGAGACTGTTGGAGATATGCCCTAGAGGCAATCATGTATGATGATATTTCCTATGTGTTTATGAATAAAGATAGTCCTTGGACATTATCAATGATGTGTATCAGCAAGTACGTGACTTGTTTGTGGTACTATGCATTGTATCATGACTGTCCTAAAAGGTCCCTAGTCGGAAGGGCTGTGTGGACACGCAGCCAACTAGACTAGCATATGACACGGTCGATGGATTGGTCTCACTAGCCATGAAGCATTGGAAGCTAACCGGATAATATGGACTTGGAAAGGTCTGGTCGGATTCGACGTAGTCGGATCCGAGTCGAGATAAGGTCCGAGTCGGACAAACCCAACTATGAGATGCAGCGATATGTCATATGTGAGTCTCTAGTACAACATACGTTCTATGGCCTAAGACCTGAGCTGACGCATGTACTCGGGATGGTGACAGACTTGCTTTGGGCCGACCAAACGCTACTCCGTAACTGGGTAGTTACAAAGGTAGGTTTCGGGTTTGTCTAGACCCATGCTGCGAGACGTGGTCGAGCAAGATGGGATTTGCCCCTCCGATCAGGAGAGATATACTCTGGGCCCCTCGTGTGATCCGACCAAGATAAGCATGGCCATGCTACATGGATTATGAGATAACCCGGTTTGTGGTCGGCATCACTGGAACGAGAAAGAGGTCGGGCTAGCACAAGGATGACAGACTCGCCTTGTGCCCGACAACATATATCGTGTGGCAAAAGGAATGGAAATGTGATGTACAGGTTCGCCTAACCAGCTTCATAGTCTGCTTGGTGTTCGGTATGCCTTGCTAGAGGCCGCTACCAACCGTGCAGTTTGGAGGTGATCCGAACTGCGACCAAGCCGGCTTGAACCTAAGGGGTCGCGCGCTTAAGGGAAGGAACCTATGAGGTCGGATCCAAGGACACTGGTCGGATGTGATCCGAGCTGTATTCGGATTGTGGCCGAGTAGACTTGTGGGCTTTAGGATCTGTGCGAGGCCCAAGAGTTTGTTGCGCAACAGATGCCTATATATAGTGGAGGTGTGGCACACGCATGCAGTTGATCCCTTTGGCGCTGTCACTAGGGTTTGCATGTGTTGCGAATAGACACCTCCACTCGCCGCCGGTTTTGTGGTCGGACCTAGCAGTCCGTCGCACGACGTTCCTCCTGCACGCGCGGATACCGTTAGAGGCGGTGCACCTGCGCCGCTCGGGCGAACCTGTACGAGGGGTCCGACGACCGGCTGTTCGAGGGAGATCGGACGAGGAGGAGACGAACCACGCGGACGCGCTGCCCCAACTCTTCTTCCGCTGGACGGCACTGCGCGTCTAGTGGTAGCGAACTGTGATCCATCTCCCGTAGCATGTTCCTGGTTGTTCTGCGCGTAGTAAAATTTTAATTTGCAGTCGATGCACCCTACCGTAGAACCCAACACCCTCAACTATAATCCTTGCTGCGATTCGGAGCCACCATGGCGTCCGCGCCCACCGCGTACAAGTACGCTCCTCCAACGATTGCCTCGCCAAGTCCGCAACCTCCAGCACCAGCAGACCTGAGGGGGAGGGGGCGGGGAGCGGGAGCACAGAAAGGGTTCCATGGAGCCGCTGGCCGGGAGTGGTTACTAAGGGGGCCACGGGGCGGGCCGACAGTCCTCGGCTGCCACAATACGCAACAAGGGTGCTCAAGGGCTCAGGAGACCTCAATAAGGCCGCCGCCTGCGGCAGTCCGCCATGGAGGAGGTGATGTGACATCGATAAGCTTGCGGCCTGTGGCAGTCCGCCATGGAGGAGGTGATGTGAGATTGATGATTATGTCCTACATAATCACCACAAATACAAATGGACCAACATGGTAACGGTGCAACTAGCAACCTTCTCCGCTCTCCAGATACAATAAGATGCCAAATTGAAGCTACCATGAGGAACCCAATCCCCTCTCATGTGCATTGTGATGGACACCCACAAGGCAGATGTTGGGGAACGTTGGATGGAAAACAAAAAAATTCTACGCACATGCAAGATCTATCCATGGAGATGCATAGCTACGAGAGGGGGAGAGCATCTATATACCCTTGTAGATCGCTAAGCGGAAGCGTTTATCAACAAGGTTGATGTAGTCGTACACCTTCACGACCCGTCCCGATCAAGTACCAAACGTACGGCACCTGCACGTTCAGCACACGCTCAGCTCGATGACATCCTTGCCTTCTCGATCCAGCAAGAGAGGCGAAGTAGTAGATGAGTTCTGGTAGCACGACGATGTGGTGACGGTGGTGGTGAAGAACAATCTCAGCGGGGCTTCGCCAAGCACAATGAAAACCATGATGGAGGATAAACTAGAGGGGCCGGGGTTGCCGGCACACGTCTTGGTGAATCTTGATGTGTTTCGGGTGCTAGCCCTGCCCCTCTATTTATATGTTGAGCCCTGGGGTCGTTTCTTGGAGAAAGAGCCTCCTCAAAGTCGGTTTGGCACATAAGGCAAGAGTCCTTCTCAAACTCTAGGACCAGACACCAGGGTCCTCGGCGTCTAGCCCAGACGCTAGGGTCCCTAGCGTCTGGCCCCTGGCCACCGCAAAACTTCCTTTTCCACCTTCCTTAAACTTCGTGGGCTTTACCCTTTGGCCCAAATAAAGTGTTCTCGCACCAGAACATTTCGGGAAACATCCGAAACCCCTTCCGGTAAATTCCGGAACCCTTCCGGAGACCAAACACTATTATTCCACATATCAATATTTGCCTTCGGACCATTCCGGGGCTCCTCGTCATGTCTGTGATCTCATCCGGGACTCCCAACAACATTCGGTCACCAACATACGTACATAACTCATATAATACTATATTGTCAACGAACGTTAAGCATGCGGACCCTACGTGTTCGAGAATGATGTAGACATGATCGAGATGCTTCTCAAGTCAATAACCAATAGTTGGACATGGATGCCCATATTGGTTCCTACATATTCTACAAAGATCTTTATTGGTCGAACCTTTATGAAAACATACTTAGTTCCCTTTGTCTGTCGGTGTGTTACTTGCCTGAGATACAATCGTTGGTATCTTCATACCTAGTTCAATCTCGTTACCGGCAAGTCTCTTTACTCGTTCCGTAATACATCATCTCGTAACTAACTCCTAAGTCACTTTGCTTGCAAGCTTCTTGTGATACTGTATTACCGAGAGGGCCCAGAGATACCTCTCCAATACACGGAGTGAAAAATCCCAATCTCGATCCATGCCAACTCAACAGACACCTTCGGAGATACCTGTAGAGCATCTTTATGATCACCCAGTTACATTGTGAAGTTTGATAGCACACACGGTATTCCGGTATTCGGGAGTAGCATGATCTCATGGTCGAAGGAATATGTATTTGACATTGAGAAGCAGTAGCAATAAACTGAATGATCATATGCTAAGCTAATGGATGGGTCTTGTCCATCACATCATTCTCCTAATGACGTCATCCCTTTATGAAGTGACAATACATGTCTAAGCATTACAAAAAAAAGACACATCCATGACATTTAGGGCCGAACGAAAAAAATTATGTCATACTTACGACACTTCTATGACGGTAATTGTGACAAAACCCGGTATCATCATAGATGTGGTGGGCTCCTACTTCTATGAAAAAAATCATGACAGAAAATGGGCTTTCGTCCTGGGCGGGCCGGAGATGCAACTGCATGACATTCTTTTGGCCGTCCATGACGGAAAAAACCGTGGTAGAAGCGAGGGCGAGGGAAATATCAGGGAGTTCCCGGTTACGGTGGGTGGTCGGGGACCGACTGATGCGCGTTTCTCTCGTACGTACGCGCGTGTGTGTGAGGTATTGCGCTCTAACTGAACCCGAGCGAGGCGTTTGGCTCTAACTGAACCCGAGCGATTGCATTGCAGGCTACGCGTTACTGAACCCGAGCGATCGATCGATCCTTTACTGTTAACTGCAGTTGAGTGATTCTTTGCTACTGCTGCTAACTGAAGCCAATCGATGCTGCCTCTGGATGAACAGTATGCGTTGTTGGGGGGGTTTGGATGAATAGATCCCGGTGGGGGGTTGGATGAACAGGACCCCTTGGTAGTAGAGGCCATTGCCGCTGGATGAACAAGACCTTGATCGATCGAGCTGGTTGGGGGGTGGATGGACAGGACCCCGTGGAGGGCTAGATGAATAGGACCCTGTGGAGGGCTGGTTGAACAGTAGCCGGTGGAGGGCTGGATGAATAGTAGCCCGTGGAGGGGTGGTTGAAACATGACCCCGTGGAGAGGGCTTGTTGAATAGTAGCCGGTGGAGGAGCGGTGGAGGCTGGATGAACAGGAGCCCATGGATGAACAGTCGCAGGTGGAGGCTGGAGGAGGTCGACGATGGATGAACAAGTAGCCCGTGGAGGCAGTCGACGGTGGAGATGAATAGTATCCCATGGAGTCCAATTTTGCGGTACGCCACACCCCTCCCGATGAACAGGTTCCCACGTTTCGACCGTAAGCGCTCCAACAGAAGTCCATTTCCTCCGTTTTGCGGTACGCCCACACCCCTCCCGATCAACAGGACCCCGTTTCGACTGTAGGAGGTCCAAGAGAAGTCCGTTTCCTCCGTTTTGCGGTACGCCAAACCCCTCTCGACGAACAGGATCCCGTTCGACCATGGTCGGTCGAACACAAGGGTATTTCCTCCGTTCTGCGGTACGCCAGGCCTCGTTTCGGTCGGCTATTCGTCCAAGACGGTTGGCTCCCGATGAACACGACGTATTCCGTTGCCTCCCGATGAACACGATGCATTCCGTTGCCTCCCCATGAACACGACGACGTAGTTTCTCCGTTCCGACCCAGCCATGTACACGAGCCCTGGCCGTACGTATGCGCGAGTAGGCATTCGAGACCCCGACCGTAGTACATACGTGGCCGTATTTACTTTCTTGCAGCCCTGGCCGTTGTACGTATGTGTAAATGCTACGTGCGTGCCTCTATTACGACATGTGCCCTTCCTTACACAGCCACGGTTCATCGCTGCAGCCTACAGACAGACCGGTCGTATGTACGTACAACGTTCACAACCAGAATGACACGCTATGTACGCTTCGACCAGGTGGGTCCCGACTGTCAGGCACTTCCTTGCGTGCGAAGATGTAGCTGGTGGGTCCCAGTAGTCAGGGGGGCGAATCATTTTTTTGCCTGTAATATGGACGCACTTCCTTGCGTGCGAAGATGTAGCTAGTGGGTCCCTAGCAATCAGGGGGATACTTTTTTGTGAAATATGGTGGCCCGTCCAGTGGGTCCCTGCTGTCAGGTGGAGGAATCATTATTTTCCGCGTAATAAGGAGGCACTTCCTTGCTACGGACGTGGACCCATCTGTCAGGCCTCTCCATGTACAGTACTCTTCCGATGGAAGTCGTTCCTTGATCACGTTGACCACGCCGCGCCGAGAGCACCAGGGCGGTGGACGACGGCGAGGCCTTGGAAGGGGAAGACGCAGAGCCGGGGAAGACGCGACAGTGGATGCCCATGCGGAGAGGAGTACGAGGGTTCACTGGTTCGACTTCGGTGTGAGGCTGCCGTCGCCGCAAGGCCTGGCCAGTGGTGGGAGTAGTAGGGGGCGGTGAGGCCTCCGCGGCATCACAGCCGGCCACGGGAGGCAGGAGCACGCAGCACGACCGACGCTGGTTTGGGCGGCTGGAGCAAGAAGACCAGAGGTTGAAGAAGCACGACGGCCGTTGGATGGACATCGTACGGTCACTGCAGCTAGAATCGTTTATATTGACTAAGTTGACAAAGCCCTTGGTACGCGTCAACTTAGTAGGCCCACAGGTCAGCCTCCGAAACGGTGCGCCCCAGATGTCAGGGGGAGGAATCATTTTTTGGGCGGCTGAAGCTAGAATATCCGAGATTGAAGAAGAAGCACGACATCCGTTGGATGGACATCCAACGGCCACTGCTGCTAGAACCGTGTGTTGACTATAAGTTGACAAAGCCTTGCATACGCGTCAACTTAGTTTTTTAGGGACGCGTCAACTTAGTAGGCCCACAAGTGTGTGGCAGAGAACTTATAGCCCATTTGCGATTTGTAAGAATGTACAACCCATTTTTGAATTCTAATGGAATTTACTACAGCCCATTTACAGTTTGTTAAAAGTACAACCCATTTTCTAGCTAGGACAACGATTAATAATTTCAACCAACCGTTCAAAACAGAATTCAATAAAATTTCCCACATTTTGATGGGATCCGAAATATTTTTATCCCGAAATTTCTAGTCAGATTAAATACAATTTCAATATAAATTTGTATTACGTAAAAATCCAACGAAACATTGCGCGCGCAACAATTAATGAAATTAAAATTTTCAAAATCCAAAAGTAATATTTTATAAACTAATTACGTGTTTGGTGCATTTTTTATAGTTACTGCCCAGTTTTTATAATTACATCCCATTTATTATTTCTTAAAGCCCATTTTCTTGTTAAGCCTAATGCATCCCTCCTAGGAAAGATTTGCAGCCCAGCGGGGCGGAGAATAACAAGTTGACCCGGATTGTGTACAACTGTCGGCCCAGTTGCATTGCTGATGTTGAAAAAAAGGCCTGTGTAGTACAGTACAACCTTACATGGCTACTCAGCCCACATTCAGCGACGCCGGAAAGGCCCAAACAAGGCTTCTGTACAACTTTTTGAAGTCACTGAGCTCAATTAATAACTTAAGAAAAAAGTTAGAGTACAGTGGAACCTAATTAAAAGCTGTCACGAGCGAAGAAATAATTCAACGGGTCCCACTTGTGCGTGTGCGTGTGTGTGTGTGTGTGAGAGAGAGAGAGAGACCCATCGGTCGATGCTCGTAAATACATCTTTCAGCCATATGCATTGATGATGCTCAGTAAAAACTTATATAGTTGACACAATCATATAGAACATCATAGCACACTGAACTTGCATACAAAAATTTCACGCAGGCGGCACAATCAGGGTGGAAGCAGTGGATCGCTACGGGTAGGGCTATGTTGAAACCAACGAACTCGTACATAACGGTTCATCGTCTTTATCAATGACGGGGAAATATCTTGAATGTTGTGCAAAGAAAACAGACAGACAACACAATATATAAGTTCTGCTAGAACATTAAGTTGACGTACAACCCTTTCTAAAAAAAGTTCAGGTAAAAAAATAGAACAGGTCACAATCAAATGTACTGGCACATCAGTGCTTCACACCCATAGCTCAGATTTAACCAGTATCTGACAAGATTCAGTTGTTACCTCAAATTAGAGCACATCCAGGCAGCCAGCCCTGCCTCTTCTCCCAAAGAAGTAGTGGCCTCCGCCGCGCGATGGAGTAGGCCCTGTGCCATCCATCGTTCCGAGCAACACGGGGAAAGTCTGACGTTGACTCCTGTAATGGACGTCGTCGACGGACCCGGGCACCAGCGGCGGCGGCAGGACTTCGATTGATGGATTGACCACTTCTTCGACATGCACGAACACTCGATACAGGTACATCCCTAACATGGTCCGCGGCGGCCTTGGTGGCGACGAATAGTACAACCCCGGTTCCTGCACCGGTATCTCAACACCAATCACCTTCGGTATGGTGGACGGCTTCTTCATCCATGCCATAACCGTCAGAGCCCAGCTGTCTGGAGGAACAAACATACTTACGAGCTCACCTCCAAGGTCGTTGATAAGCTCATTCATGGACTCGCTGTTCCAAGCACGTCGAGGCATGCCGTGGAAGGTAAGCTTTGTTAAAAACTCAAGCTCAGAGGGCACCGAGCCCCATCCTGGGTGCCACCGATCAAAGCTCACCAGCGCGCCATCGCAGAACAAACGCCGGGAAGATTCGAACACACGACTGCAGTCGAAAGTTGTCCGGAACCTGACGAAGAAATCAGCCGGTGGCGGACAGACTTCGACGAGCAAGTCACTTATTTGGATGTCGTGCGCAATGCCAAGAGCTTTGACAAGGTCGTCCGGCGAGACGGGAGGCCGGTCGCCGTTGATGGTTACCATCAGCACTTTGCCGGCAAACTGGTCGTCAAGCGCCGCCATGCCACTGTTGAGCGACAGCACGCAGCGCCCGAAGGCAGGACGGACCTCAGGATCTCCGGCTCGGAGATCCGCATTGACCGGCGACATGATAGTGCGCTTGAGTACAGGGAGTACAGGAGGGGGATTTGGGGGAACTGGAGTAGGAATCGAGATTCCAGAGGTGGGGGAGGGGCGGGAGATTGGGGATGAAAAGGTAGCATGAATTTCGAACACGCGCCAATATGCTCTCGGCGCGCAAGCGCACGAAAACACCGGTGGCGCCCACATGTCGGCCTAAGAGTCCCTATTCTTTTTTTAGAGCCCGGCCTGAGAGTCATAATTGACCTATTTGGCATTGCGTTACTACTCGGCCCATATTCAATGACACCTCACTGGCCCAAACAAGTGTACATCATCGAAAAGACACTGAGCTCAAATTATAACTTGAAAAAAGGAGATATACTCTGAACACTGGAGAATGGTGATGCCCTCATTTAGCCCACCAGCAGTTCGAGACAATAAACAATTCGAAACAATGACATATACAACATTCAAACACTGACTAGTGACTACTACTGACATAAACAGCAAGACATGATAGTTCATAAGAAGTCTTGCTACACCACCAAAACGCACCCATCTGCAGCGCTCAGACTCTCGTGATCCAGACGAGAATGACATTCTAAATAGAGGCAACTATTACATAGTAAGAGTGACATAGACGAGGATGACCAAATGACAAGGAATATGCATAACAAAAGAGAGAACTACCCATCCAGAACAAGCAGCAAAGACAACAAGTCATTCGAAGAGGGATGATCCAACACCATCATAATTTGCAGCCCCGGTTCAGCCACCAGTGATCCGGAGACACCAGTACTCCACCCTTTCGACGCAACAGCCCAATTACCTATCAACCTGAAGGCTTGAACCACATCACTGCCTGTCGGACCCGACACATCCAAGGATCAAAGTTAATCCAGATGCCTTTGTCATTCTCACCTTCTTTTGGCTGCAGGCTGTATCGTTGACAATCAGGGGAGTTTGCTCCCGAACTCCTAGGGCTCGCCGTGTAGACACAGTTTTCCATAGCAAACAGAGCCTCTCTGCCATCAAGGTCCTTGCCAACGGTGATCTCCTGGTTAATCGGATAATTGAGTCCGAGAAACAGAGAGTGTGAACCAAGGCTGTTTACCTGCCTCCAACTCAAAAATCCTGAAGGCCCCAACAAGCTGGTATCCTTCTCATAGAACTAACATCCACTATCCGGATACTCATGTATTTCACGGTGCTTGCATACAGTGGGGTTTTTGCAATATAACTTTTCTGGCTCATGAATTTGTCTGAATGATCATCAGTCTTTTGCCGTCGTCGGATCGAGCGAGGAACCAGTTGTGCTTCCCTGTTTTTGGCAAAGGTGGTGTGATTACAAAGGGCAGTAACTGTAGGGACACTGCATCATATCAAAAAGGACAGGCATTGTTAATGTAAGATCAACATTGTTCAGAGTATGAGTAGGATAATGCAAGAAACAGCATTGATATGTCCCTGTTGGAACTGGGAGGAAAATACAGGGAAATGTATACTGGGTTCGAAAATATAGAAGTGCCATGCATGGTTATACTCATGTTATCTCACAATCGATTCTTCACAGGAAACTACCATGTCATGCATGTTATGTAATCATGTTCTGTCCTCACAAACAAATTCTTCAAGGAAACTAACAGACCATGCATTGTTATATACTCATGTTCTGTGGGCAAAATTTTTGTGAGCATATTATTCTAGCCATTGATTGCTGAAGGGCGAACATAGGTATGTACACATGGTAAGCATTACAGGATTTCACTACTTCCAAATATAGAGTTCTCCATATGCACATTTACTTCCCTAATGTATGGTTAGATGAAACCAACAGTGTGATGCATGTTTCTACATCATGAAAATGAGGAAACTAACATGGCCATTGATACACACTCATATTTAGTAGTATATAGATTACTATAAAATAAGGAGAATATCAATATCTTCCTAACCGTTTGATTATTCAGGGGTACAAATTGGCTGTAATGACATGGTCACAATCGCATGAATTAACTCATTCCAAATATAGCTGATTTACGGCGTCTCTAATACATTGCCATAGTTCTACTCAAATTCTGCTCAAACAGGGATATG
Source organism: Triticum aestivum (assembly GCF_018294505.1). Taxonomy (NCBI): domain Eukaryota; kingdom Viridiplantae; phylum Streptophyta; class Magnoliopsida; order Poales; family Poaceae; genus Triticum; species Triticum aestivum. The sequence goes on along the minus strand of NC_057802.1, from coordinate 378,602,884 downwards.
TCAATCATCACAAAAAGTTCAAACAGTGTCATGACGTCATCATTAACATCAGACGGAAACAACTTACACGCGCCGTCCCAGCAATACGTGGTGCCATCTACTTTGTCGATCGCGTAGATGATGCCATTGTGTTCAATAGCATCACAGAAGTGTGTATCAGCTTTGACGATGATCCACTGCGAGCTGAGCTGTCTCCAGCTAAAGAAGGCATCGGCGGAAAGATAGGCGAGTCCCTTGTCGAACAAGGCAATTAGCTTGAAGTCTGCGTAATCCGCATGTCGTGTGGGCACTTGGCAGATTACAATCTTCTGCAAAACAAGGTGCGTCCAACTGACGACGTAATCTAGATGACTTGGACTGCGACGGTAAAACTCTATATCATCCAACGGAGGAAGGATAATCTCATGGGAGGTCTGGAAGTTCACGAGCACCAACTTTTTCCCGTCTTCTCTGACGGCAGCCATCCAGTGGGAGTTCATGCCGACCCAGTACATACCTGCAAGAAGTTTTGGGCGATGGTGATCGGATCGAAGTCGAGGGAAATGATGTACGGCGACCCACTACATACCTGCAAAGAAGTTTCGGCTAATGGAGGTCGGATTGAAGTCGAGGGGCATCATGTACGCCTCCGTATCATGGTGAGCAAATCTCGCAAGACCAGATAGCAGCAAGCAGGGTGTCTTGAAAAGCTTAGGCCTCGCTTCGACGATGGCCGTGTGCATGCCCCTCGAGCATGCAGCCAGCCGCAGGGCGCTCAACATATCCATACACGAACAACAGAGGTCGAGGACGTCACTGGGGAGATTGCTCCAATCGCGGCTCATATGGATGCTGCGCGGTTCGCATTCGGCCATGGTGGAGTTTGGAAGGTGGGGTTTTGGGGGGCTTGATTTACGGGGGAGAAGGCTCTCGGTGCTGGAGCGGCTAGCGAGGGAATAGTGGTACTGGGGGAGGCGAGCGAGGCGAGGGTACGCGGGGGCACAGTGAGATGATGAAGAGTGACCTCAGGATCTCCGGCGAGACGGAGATGGAGATGGAGTGGTGCTAGGGGAGAGGGAGACGAGGCGAGGCATGCTATACAGCGGCGGTGACAGTGACTGCACAGTGCACAAGGTGAGGCTGACTTTGGTAACCCGGACACGCCGCCTGGACTGGTGTCACCTCGGGCGCAGGGTCTTGTCACTTCACTGTGAGGACCGGATGAATAATAGTATTTTGACCATCAAGTGTACCACAGTTGTACTACTACTACTAGTAGTAGGAGTAGTAGGAACATGAGTAGTACTCCCGTGCTAGCATGCCTCTGGGTTCACTTCATCCTCCAGGTATCATCCATATTGCGAGCAGAACCAAATTCTCGTGCATGCGGAAGCGCGAAGAAGGACTTTTCTTTTTTGAGGATAACCGCATATTCCTTAACTAGAGAATGTTGTGTCTCCCACGCACGCGCCAATATCCATCCGAACCAGCTACGACACATTTTTTTATCCGTTTGCATAGGTCCCACCTGTCAGGAGGGGTGCAGAAATAAAAAGGAATCATAAAATGTCTCGCCACGGTGATTCGAAAGAGTGACCTCAACTAGCCAGTGGCACATGTAGCGCTAGAAGGATGGGCACGTACAGGGACAGGCCCCACTCCTCAGTCTACCCGCGTAGCCTTTTCGTTTAGTCTACCTAGCCGTCTAATCAACTGCCTGCAGGCCACTTCTCCCATTTACTTCTCCATCGGGAACCGATTTTCCTCGGCTTCTTCACTACTCCTTCATCTTCATTTGCATCCAAACCACACTGCATTCACATTGTTTTAACCTCTTCACATCCTCCTGGAGTAATTCCGAAGCCCCTATAAATAATCATCTTCTTCAGTTAGACTAGCCATCTAATCCTAATTCTCCAAACCATAGCCCTCCGGTCCAGCGGTTCCAAATGGCGAAAGAGATCGAGATGCAGGTTTTTAGCGTCCAACATGTCCTCGTCGAAGGCTCGTTGAGCATAGTTGCCACAGTCACCGACCACCCAAGGGTTGTTCGGAAGTGGATCAACAATGTATCCAACTCCCTCCAAAAGGTGGAGATGAAGGTCATCGGTCTCGACGCAGAGTACACGGAGCGTGCCACTGGGAAGATCCAACGCGCCGCCGTCCTTCAGCTGTGCCTCGAAGATGATGTTTTGGTGTACCACATCATACACGCGCCCTCCATACCAGGTGAGCTTCACGATTTCTTGTCTCGGGAGGACATATACTTCTGTGGGGCAGCCATCGCAGGGGACAAACAGAAGTTGGAGCCGTACAACCTTGATTTGAAAAGCATCGCTGACGTACAAACCAAAATAAAAATTCCTGTAGAAGATTGTGATAAACCGACACCATCCCTATTCGACGTAGCAAATTTTGTGCTCGGAACAAATCTTCAGAAGGGTGACGAGACGCTGGCATTAAGGTCGTCTGGATGGGAGAATTATCCCTTGACGTACGAGCGGATAAAATATGCTGCCCTCGATGCCCGTGTGAGTTTCGAGATAGCTGCAAGGTCCAGAGAGCTTGTTGCGAAGCCGTCTCCCACAGAAAAACAAGAAGAAGAAGAAGAAGAAGAAGAAAAGGAAGAGAAGAGAAGAGGAAGAAGAAGAGAAGAAGAGAAGAGAAAAGAAGAGAGAAGAAGAAGAAGAAGAAGAAGAAGAAGAAGAAGAAGAAGAGAAGAAGAGAAGAAGAAGAAGAAGAAGAGAAGAAGAAGAAGAGAAGAAGAGAAGAAGAAGAAGAAGAAGAAGAAGAAGAAGAAAAGAAGAAGAAGAAGAAGAAGAAGAAGAGAAGAAGAAAAGAAGAAGAGAAGAGAAGAGAAGAAGAAGAAGAAGAAGAAGAAGAAGAAGAAGAAGAAGAAGAAGAAGAAGAGAAGAAGAAGAGAAGAAGAAGAAGAAGAGAGAAGAAGAAGAAGAGAAGAAGAAGAGGAAGAGGAAGAAGAAGAGAGAGAAGAAGAGGAAGGGAAAGAAGAAGAAGAAGAAGAAGAAGAAGAAGAGAAGAAGAAGAAGAAGATGAAGATGAAGAAGATGCTGCACCAGCAGCAGGGCATTATGGATGGATGAACTATTTCCTCTCTTGTAAAAAATATATTCCCTCTCTGTGTATATTGATATAGATGGACTATTTCGATGGTGTGCATGTCTTTGGAACAAGTAGTAGCGTGGGTCCGCTTGACTATAAGGAACTATTTATCCGCCTAGCTTTCTCTACTACTCCTTCCAGTGATCGGTATGCAATGCATGTGTCCGTAGACATGACAGCTTGTCCATGGAAGTTCAACTACGGCGACCATCACATTTCATCCACTGCCACTCGCGATTCCCATGTTGCCGCTCCAACCCACGGCACCACGTCCCCCGACGTGCGCCTCACCCCTCTCGGTCGCACCGTCCCTCTGCCTTTGTGTGCATGACATGTGGGCCAACTGAAATGCGGCGAGCATCAAGTTTCTACCACAGCCACACGCGATTCCCACGACGCCGCTCGAACCCATGACACCACACGTCCCCCGACCTGCGGCTCACCCCTCTCGGCCCCACTGCCCCTCTGCCTTCGGGAGCATTACATGTGGACCAGCCACCTATCGGGTCCACATGTTATTGACTCAAAGGTAGGTGTCGTAAGGCACTGAAGCTCAGACCCGAGGGCCCCGAGAGGTAAATGTAACTCCTGCGCCAGGCCTTGTGGTGCTACCGCTGCACGAACTCGTGGCAAACTCGAGATTTGTTTCTTTACTATACATGCACGCAACGATTTAATGGACATTGTAATCTCAACATGTGATGGGGAGCTCTAAATTTGAATTTGAAACTTATAAAACGAAAAAATTCAAAACAAATAAACTGGGAGAGAGGGAGTATACCATAGGATGTGTCCCATACGAAACAAGTCCTCTAGTTTGTCACCGCGAAGATGCGGTTAGAAAGGAGCACAGTGTCTTCGTACTCGTACGGCAACGAATCGGCCGCAGACAGCATCGTCCACCTTTGACCGCCATGTGCAAGGTTCGTGCTATCTTCTTCAATCTCACCGTGGTTCCATCGTACCAATTCAGGCGGTGGCCCGTTGCATGGCTGATCCCAATGTTGGACAAAGGTTCTACGGGAACGGTGTCACCGTTGTAAATGTTGTGCAAATTGATGTTGGTACCCTCCCGTACATATGCAAGCCAATCTCCACTCGCACTGAGCCTAACCTGTGAAACAGTGGGCAGGGGGAGAATTAGGAAATGGACACGGAAGTAGTCTTTAGAATGCATTTACTACGTGATCAAACTCATCTTACCTGCTCATCGGACAAAATCCGAGTGCCCCTCAACGTCGGCATCTCAAGGGGCGTCAACTTGCAACTACGGCCACGCCGCGCTGGAGAGACCCCCAAGGAAACATCCTCGTGCGTTGCACGGAACATCAAGATGCATTTGTATGAGTAGTTTATCTTGTGAGAGAAAAGGATGAACGAGGGAAGGCCTTATTTGCAAATGTGGAGAGGGGTGTAGGTTTCTTTTTGCAAAATTGCCACAGTTTTCTTCCTATCCATCAGATATAAATCGGACGGCCTATATTGCAGGGTGGCAGGCACACCATCATCACAACTCTATTTTTTATAAGAGTAGAGACTATCAAGATGCCCGTGCGTTGCACGGAGCATCAAGATCTTATGGGAGAAAGGATGAACGAGGGAAGGCCTTATCTGCAAATGTGGAGAGGAGTGCGGGTAAATTGTCATACTTTCCTTCCTATCCTCGGATATAGATCAGACGACCTATATTGCAGGATGGCAGGCACACCATCACACCAACTCTTATAAAAGCAGAGTTGGAGATGATGGTGTGCCTGCCATCCTGCAATATAGGCCGTCCGATCTATATCCGATGGATAGGAAGGAAACTATGGCAATTTTGCAAAAAGATACCCACACCCTCTCCAATTTGCAATAAGGCCTTCCCTCGTTCATCCTTTTCTCCCACAAGATAAACTACTCATACAAATGCATCTGATGTTTCGTGCAACGCACGGGCATCTTGCTAGTATAAGAGGGGTGTGGGTATTTTTTTGCAAAATTGCCATAGTTTCCTTCCTATCCGTCAGATATAAATCGGACGGCCTATACTGCAGGATGGCAGGCACACCATCATCAACAACTTTGTTTTTTTATAAGAGTAGAGTAGAGATAGAGATAGAGACTACTACTACCAATGTGCTGGCCCGTGCATTGCAATGGATCCAAAGTAGTAGAATAATACGTGTTCACGGGCTTGAAATATAAACACTCTAGTTTTGATATACATATATCAGTAAAATTAAATCATGCTTCACTCAAAATATATTCCTCGGGCTATTTTGATAGTTTGAAGATAATAGGTTTTTAAAAAATTGGAGCTATTTTTTTTACATTTTGTAGCGTGGCACGGCATCCGGTGCACCTAAGCGTCTGAAAAAAAATTGAGTTTGGGTTGGTGGCACACCCTGCGGTAAGATGCTCGTGTGGGCTTCTTCTATAACTAGCAAGATGCCCGTCCATTGCAGGGAACATCAAGATTCATTTTTTTACAAAACACCTGTTGTGATTGACCCTTGCAGGAGTAATCCCATGTGTAAAAACTAATGATATCTCGAGAATTTTATCGGAAAAATGGTATCTTTGGAACAAGTTTTCTCTACTACTGCTCCTTGCAGTGAGCGGTATGCAATGCATGTGTCAGGAGACATGACAGCTTGTCCATGGAAGTTGAACCATGGCGACCATCACGTTTCTTGTTTCTACCATGCCACACCCACACGCGATTCCCACGACACCGCTCCAACCCACGGCACGACGTCCCCCGACGTGCACCTCATCCCTCTCGGCCCCACCGCTCCTCTGCCTTTGTGTGCATGACATGCGGGCCAGCTGAACTGCGGCGACCATCAACTTTCTACCACAGCCACACCCGATTGGACGCGGTTTGCCTGCTCCGATCCGTACTCCCGCACCATCGAATTTTCATCCAGCGGCTGTGACACATTTTGTCCCGGGCATCAGTCCTCAGCTGGAGTACTTCTGTACTACAGGTAGTACCCGCCGGTGTGGCCATCTATGCCTCGTAACGCCTCGACGCCCAGCTGTGGCACCCTCGCCACAGCCACGCCACCACCGGCCGGTTCATCTCGAACGAGTGAGTCGCGAACCACGCCACCACCATGAGAATGACATGTGGGCCAGCCGCATTTAAGGTCCGCATGTCATTGACTCATAGGCCGCTGCACTAAGCCACTGAAGCTCGGTCCCGTGGGCCTCGAGAGGGAAATGTAACTCCTGCGGCAGGCCTTGTGGTGCTCCCACAGTACGAGCTCGTGCCAAACCTGGATGACATTTGGTAACCAACTAGTATGGTACACATGCATTGCACACATGAGATTTGGTAACCAAATCTCTACTCTCTATATAAGTATATTTATAAAAATACGGTCAATGGACTTCATAATACGCTCATTGCGGTCAACATATACATTTTTGGTGTTTATACGGTCACTAGCACACCCTGGCTGAGTATGTGTGTGCATGCACGTGTAGGTTGAGCACTTGAGCATGACCGTGTGTGTTCCGTCGTGTGCTCGGACATGCATGCATTAGGGCGTCGCACGCGTTTTTGCGTCCATGTGTACGTGTGACTATTGCATGCATGCACGAGGTTGTAGTCCCTCACATTCACGTGTTCATAAGTCAATGCTTTGTCGAAACGTTGCATGAAAGGTTTAATCATTCGTTGTTCACGCATGCATTCCCGATATTAATAAATTGGTAAAGACAATTTCTTGAGGAAAACGATCTCACCAATAAGCCAGGACGGAGGGAGTACTAGTAGTGAACCAGAAGGAGGGAGTAGGTACTAGTAGTACGTAACAACGTGCAGTAACAAAATTCCTCTATGTGCATCCTATCTACGTGTCTCTACTCTTATGAAAAACAGAGTTGGTGATGATGGTGTGCCTGCCATCCTGTAATATAGGCCGTCTGATTTATATCTGACGGCTAGGAAGGAAACTATGGCAATTTTGCAAAAAGGTACCCACACCCCTCTCCACATTTGCAAATATAAGGCCTTCTCTTCTTCATCCTTTTCTCCCACAACATAAACTACTCATACAAATGCATCTTGATTTTCCATGCAACGCATGGGCATCTTGCTAGTTATGAATAAATGACACTCTATCAACGAGCCCCATCAGACACCAAATTTCTTGGCTTCCGTGCTACAACTAGATCTTCCCCTCGTTTATGTTTTCCAACCCGGCGGCGGGCGGGGTGCGGTTTGCCAATAGTCGGTTTGCTCAACGGCAGTCCCACATGAAAGTGAAAATGCTAGGCAACACGCCTTCCCTAGCTATGTGGCGTACCGGACGGGCCGTGGAGTACTCCCGATTCCCGGGCGTGTGGGGGTGCGACGCAAACGCGGCAGGCCTTTTCCTTTTACTGGCAATGTGCACGTGCGTTGTGATGGATCCAAAGTAGTAGAATAGTAGTACTTGTTCACAAACTTGAAAGAAATCACTCTTGTTTTGATATACTCCTAATATATTACTTTTCACTCAAAATATATTTCTCAGGCTGTTTTGATGAGGTGAGGGAGGGATGTGGTTGCTTTCAAGATAATAAGGGGTTTCTGCAAATTAGAGCAGAGAAGTGGGCTATTGTTGCAAAAATGCCACAACTTACCTCACAGCCGTTAGATGCAGATCTAATGGTCAGAAACGACGGATGGCAGACACACCACCATCACCAACTGAGTCTTTTATAGGAGTAGGAGTAGAGAAAAATGTATAAATTGTAACATTTGGTTCTGCTCCTTGGCACGATCGATAGATAGAAATAACGATTGGAAACGCTAGGGCGGGGCTATTTCCGCCAGATAAGCAGGGTACGTAGTAGCTAGGTTGGCGCATCGTCGGTTTGGTCACATGCGGTCCGACATGTTCTAGTGTTTCTAGCAAGATGCCCGTGCGTTGCACGAAGTTGATGGAAAAGGTAAGCACAACTTATAAATTGACAGATGGAGTACTAGTTACAGTGATGCATATAATTAAGCAAAGGGATCGCACATGTCGGTATTGACTGGAACGAGAATGCAATAGCAGAATAAGAATTAAGGCCACGATGATGCGATCGCAGTGGTGGTTACAGGAGGCAAGAAGAAAGATGCATCCATCAACGTACGACCTCCTCCTCAACTTAGTGCGTCGGGCCACCGACCGACGGCTAAGGAGCGGCGGCTTTTGTGGCGAGGTCAAGGTGCTTCTCAGCAAAGGCATCCAGGGCTTCCAGCCGGTTAAGGAAGGCCAACGTCGTAGCGTTCTCAATGGCATTGTAGATACCTATGTACACGATTTGCTCGTACATGTGGATGTGTAGGTCGACGAATTCTTGCAGGGCGAGGCGCCTCGCGGCGAGCGCGACCTCCAGGTGGACATTCTTCGTGGCGTCGGCGGGCAGTCGCAGGGCCACCAGTGCTTGAAAGAGGTTCCGGCCATGGAGGCCGATTAGGGTGGCAGGCAATGAGGAGCCCGGGCGCTTGGGCTGGAGGAGTACGGCGATGTCGTCCCCGAGCTTCTTGAGGACGGTGAACCTGTTGGTGGAGGCAACAATCATCTGGTCCAACTAAGAGTCGTAGTTGGTGTCGACGGCGACCATCCACTAGCCGGTCGCGAACACCGTCTGGAGACGATCCTCGGCGCCATGCCGCAGGCCGGCGTCGTGGACCATCTGGCACAGCCGCTTGCCGCTCGCGCGCATCACCGCCATGGGTCTGGAGTGAGCACTTTTGCGCTTAGTGTAGGTGCTTAGGCAAATGCTTAGGTGCGTACGATGTGGTAGATGCATTGGAATGGAGGGGCGCCTTTATATGAGTGCAAACTGCGTTGCATTCACATCGTGCAGCCTCTTTTCCCGGTCCTCCTCCCATTACTTCCCTCATGCATGCACGATGCTAATTGAAGGAGGATGCATCATTGGCCGTTCAACATTTCGGGAACCGCTACCCCTCCCTCGTCTTCATTAAAGCCGTATCGGGAACTGCACCGCCCGCTGTCAAATCGAATAGTACTGGGCCACCCACTGCACGCCCGGCTGAACACGCCTCCTCGCCTCCATCAAACCCCTCCGTTAAACCCGCATGCAAACCAAGAAACCTACTCCGGCCACACGTCCGTTCATGAGCGGGCCGGAATTAAATGCAACACCGGCCGAGCTCGGAATCCCGTCCGCCCTCAGTTTAAATGAGGCCAGACACCGGCCAAGCTCCTACCGTCCGCCCTCTATTTAAATGAGGCCAGACAGACAGCGGGCAAGAATCGCACCCCTCCTTCGCTCCCCCATCTCCTCCTTCACCATTTTCTCCACTCTTCCTATGGCTTCCGAGGAGCCGTTCTCCAGCATACTACCCGGCTCGGTGGCCCACCGAGCCCTCCTGATACGAGTGAGGCCGCTCGATGCTTCATCAACCTCGCTTGGCCCGATGGAGCCAGTTGCCACCCCAATCCGGCGCGTGGTTCAGCAACTCGCCGCTCCAGTTCAGCTCGATGAGGAGTGGCGAGTTGCTCCACGCCGGCACGACGGTGAGCATGCCGGTACGGGCATCATCTCTGCCGCGTCGTACCACGCCACCAGTGGCCGCGCCACCGGTGTCTGTGGGCGCGCCTCCCGTGCCTGCGGCCGAGCCTCCCATGTCTGCGGCAACGCCATGCAGGCAGAGACAGAAGCCGACTGCATGGAAAGCGACGAGTCGGTGGCCAGCTTCTCCGTGTCCACCGCCATCATCGAGGAGAAGTAGAACATGGGAGGCCACCGCCACTTGGGTCCCATGAAGGCCACCGGTGAGGTGATCACTGCGCATTCAAGTGGTTTCTTTGCTGCTTCGTCTCTTCCGAGGACCTTCATCGACCCCGCAAGTGTCTCCCGGACATGAGGAAGACAATGGGATCCGCGGGCGGCCATTTAGATTAGGTACTCCCTCTCCGGCTGGCGGGAAATATTTGTTCTAAGAATGGATAAATTGGATGTATCTATAACTAAAATAAGTCTAGATACATCCATTTCTAGGACAAGTATTTCCGGACGGAGGGAGTATTAATTATACCAAGAGAGCCGGATTAGCACCGCTTAGTTCATGTAAATGTAATGAAATCCGTCATGTTTATATGAAGATCCGGCTTTTTTATACGAAATCCTGCATGCTTATATGAAAACAGTTCGTGTTTGCACGAATTTCATCTGGTTGGTTAGAGTTGTGAAAATGTATGTCGTTGGCGTTTGATGTCGTCCTCTGCGGAAGGAAGCGGGAGGAAATTTGCTGGCTGCCGTTGGAGATGCTCTTATGCTGGAAATAATAGTCACATCCAATCCATTTGAGTTAATTGTGTGTATGATTCTCCCTCTATAAAAAGTTAATTGCATGTACAGTGTACACGTGACTTGCAGGGTGGCTACAGCTTCGTACAGAAAGTTAAAAAGAAACAAGTCCATCCTTAATCGTGTATTCTAAGTACTTTGCGGGTTCCACTGTCAGTACAGTAGCGAAAGAAGTATATATTAAATAAGTAATATATAATATAAAAATCTAAAGTTAAAGACAGAATTCGAACTCAGGTCATCGCGTTGCGAGCATCCGGCGCTAACCAGTCCAGCACATTTTTGTTGTAGACCATGCTGGAGATATATCTCCATGTCTACTCTTATACTCCATCCGTTCCTAAATATTTGTCTTTTTCAGATTTCAAATGGACTACCACATACGGATGTGTATGTAGACATATTTTAGAGTGTAGATTCACTCATTTTGCATCGTATGTAGTCACTTGTTGAAATCTCTAAAAAGACAAATATTTAGGAACGGAGGGAGTAGAAAACAGAGTTGGTGATGATGGTGTGCGTGCCATCCTGCAATATAGGCCGTCGGATTTATATCTAACGGATAGGAAGGAAACTATGGCAATTTTGCAAAAAGATACCCACACCCCTCTCCATGTTTGCAAATAAGGCCTTCCCTCGTTCATCCTTTTCTCTACTCTTACTAGCAATGTGCCCGTGCGTTGCAACGGATCCAAAATAGAATAATACATGTTCACAAACTTGAAAGAAAAACACTCTAGTTTGGTGTATATATCACTAAAAATATACTCGTATTAGGTTTCACTCAAAATATATTCCTTGTGGCTGTTTTGATGAGGTGGGGGAGGGATGTGGTTGGTTTCAAGATACTAAGGGGTTTCTGCAAATTGGAGCAGAGAAGTGGGGTCTTGTTGCAGAAATGCCACGACTTACATCATAGTCGTTAGATGCAGATCTGATGGTCAGAAATGACGGATGGCAGACACACCATCATCACCAACTGAGTCTTTTATAGGAGTAGAGATAAAAAACAGAGTTGGTGATGATGGTGTGCCTGCCATCCTGCAATATAGGTCGTCCGATTTATATCTGACGGATAGGAAGGAAACTATGGCAATTTTGCAAAAAGATACCCACACCCCTCTCCACATTTGCAAATAAGGCCTTCCCTCGTTCATCCTTTTCTCTCACAAGATAAACTACTCATATAAATGCATCTTGATGTTCCGTGCAATGCATAGGCATCTTGCTAGTCTCTCACAAGATAAACTACTCATACAAATGCATCTTGATCTTCCGTGCAACGCACGGGAATCTAGCTAGTTTCTTTTAAAATAGTTACTACGATAATTGGGTTGAAGTGATATATTATATGTCTGCCCTGAATGATTTCAGATTCACTAGTAGTAACAAAGAAAAGGTTGTCTTGTTAATTAACAGAAAACAGGGTGAAAACTATCACATGAGGCTGGTGAAAACAAGGCACATTGGGTTCAGCATCATTGTCACTACAGCTGTGCGCGCGCGAGAAGTCTACATGTCGAGGGGGCTATGGAGAAAAAGACGTATCGAGTGTGTCTGAGTGAGGCACAGAGACACAATGTTTGAGAGAGAAACCAATGGACAGATTAAGATCAGATCGAGTTGTCACCCTTCTGCTGTCCTTATTGGGGTTGGGGGGTTGGGGAAGGGGAGGGAGAGAAAGACGTATCGAGAGTGTGCGCGGTAGGCACAGAGGCACAGCTAGCGAGTGTGTGTGTATTGTGTGTGTCTGAAAGAGGAGTAGATAGATTACTATCAAGATCGAGGTGCCACCCTACTCCTTCGGTGTCGGGTTGTGTGTGTGTGTGTGTGTTTGAGAGAGAAGCCAGTCGATAGATTAGTATCAAGATTGAGGTGTCACCCTACTCCTTCGGTGTTGGGAAGTGTGTGTGTGTGGGTGGGTGGGGGGGCAGTGACACTTACATATCTCTACTCTTATAAAATACAGAGTTGGTGATGATGGTGTTCCTGCCATCCTGCAATATAGGCCATCCGATTTATATCTGACGGATAGGAAGGAAACTATGGCAATTTTGCAAAAAGATACCCACACCCCTCTCCACATTTGCAAATAAGGCATTCCCTCGTTCATCCTTTTCTCCCACAAGATAACTACTCATACAAATGCATCTTGATGTTCCGTGCAACGCATGGGCATCTTGCTAGTAGGGAGAAGGAGTTTGTGTGACCCATATCTATATTAAGGGATAGGTAGATAGGATGTGTGCGAGGCATACTTAAAGCATCACGGAAATAAATAAACGGTGTGCATGGAAGTGCCAGAAAAAATGAAGTGATAAAGAATGTCTACGTGTGTGTGTGTGTGTGAGAGAGAGAGAGAGCGCGAAATCTCAAAACAAAAGGTGCTCTGCTGGAATCCCATTGTATGTATTCATATGGTTCCGGAACTCGAGTTAACCTTAGGCATATGTGTGAGAGACATAATTATCTTTTGAGACATTAGTGGCTGTGGGTGGGCAGAATTAAAGGGGTGGGCGTGTTCGACAGAGAGAGAGTGTGTGTGTTTCTGTGTGAGAGACTTGTAGGACGGGGTAGAAAGATGAATTCTAACCTTGACGGAGGGAGATAAATACATGAAGTGCGCGTGTGTGATTCCGATGCCCACGGGGAAATGAGATATGTATGCATGTGAGAGAGATTTCACAATTCATTCATGTATCGCTATCTAGCGATCGTGGACGTGCATCGCTTGAACATAAATCAACATCTACTTCATATCATGGCCAAAGGTACAATATCGATTCAACGCTATAAAGATTGGACACTCACATATCACATTTTTTCTATCTAAATAAACCTTTTCAATTGTGCATGCCAAAGTTACAGTGATGTTTCTTCAAACAACCAATGTAGCTATCATGTACATGCACCATTGTTACTCTTGCATTAAAATTCATTAGTCTTGGATGATTTAAGGTTCTATTATGAAGTAATATATGTAATATTCATATAAGAATTCAACGGGTACGTAATTTATGAAATGGAGGCTATGTAATCATATGAGGTAACACTTTTAAGTAGCGGACTACAATATTCATTTCTTTTGTGGGACTACAATATCCATTTCTTTTTGTGCGCCTCTACACTAACACGTCAATGCATTATGTTTAAAGTAAATAACCAATGGCACTAAATTATCTATTTACATGAGAAATACATAGGCTGAGCGTTTGATCCCTTTTTTGTGAACGCGCCTCTACACCCGTACGATTTGCCGCGCCCGTGTGAACGTCCAAGTTATCGGCGCATCATCCCGAGTTATTGTCTTTTTTCTGGGGTGGACTTCACACCAGTTATTAACTGCTGACGCGTGCCCCGTGTACACAGTCTCGCATGACCTTCCCGCTAGCACGGTCCAAAATTAGTTGAAACTGGATACGAACGATCCCGCGGGTGGCAAAATCTCCCACCTCCTTCTAAAATTTCCGCCACCTAGTCTTTAGCATGCGAAATTCCCCTTTTGTCCTTGGTGCACGGAGAACAACAGTTACAATACCGCCCTCATCTACATAATAGGTCGGGGCTGCTTTGGTAACTTCCGGTTCCCCCCACCACACGGCACCCCCATTTCCTCTCCCCCTCCCGCAAAAACGACTAACTCCACAGCACCAGAGCATCTTACATCACGTCGTCCGTACTTCATCGGCCTTTCTACCCCTTCCTTCTCTAAACCCTAGACTGCTCATCCACCGGCGTACCAGAGCCCATTCACTGCCATCGGCGTCCACCTCGCCGGATCTGCTTCTGCGGCCGCATCTACCCTCCCACCTCCACTAGAAACAAGTAGATTGCTCATCCACCACTGTACCATAGCCCATTCAGTGCCGGCCTTGTCCACGCCGCCGAATCTGCTTCACCGGTACTCTCGTCAACCGCAGCGCATCTGCAGCGGCTCATTCGTACTCCCCACCGGAGACGCTTCGTCCACACCCCCCGGAGCCGCCCCATCGACGGCCTCTGATCCTCTTCGCCGATACCTTCCTCAACCCTACCGGAGCCACTTCGCCGACACCATCGTCAACCCTACTGGAGTAGCTTCGCCTATACCATTCTCAACCCTACCGGGGCCGCTTTGCCAACTCACAAGTCCACGGCTACAGGTCTGCTTCGTCGCACCCTCATCCAACCTACCGGAGAAGCTTCTGACTCCCCGTCCATGGCCGCAGATCCGCTTCGCCGACACCATCCTTAACCCAACCACCGGAGCAGCTTCACCGACGCCCTCGTCCATGACCACAGATCGGCTTCGCCCACACCATAGTCCACCCTACCGGAGCCGCTCCACAAACACCCTACTCGACGGTTCTAGATCTCCTTACCGGACCCCGACAGCCAGCACAGCGTCATCACCCTTGACGTTTCTAACTTGATTCCCATCGTCTGGCAAGATGCCAAGCACCTACCACGGCCTAGGTACTTGTCACCTTTAAACCCGTCCAACATCACTTGCCCGATGTACTTCAAATATACTAACAGGTCGCTGTTACCTGTTATGCAGCTGGCAAAAACTACAAGGACGATGTTTCTTCTGGATCTAACAGCTTGGCCAACCAAGATCCTGGACTGAGGCATTGCTATGATCTTGTAAGTGTGTCTCTCTCTCTTGTATTGTTGTGTGCCTGCCAGCTTGCTTTGCTAGGATTTTTGACCAGTAATCCCTTTGTGCAGACAATGATTTCTACTACTGGCTGCTAAATTAGATATGTAGATGTCATACATGATACTACCTCGTACCTCCGTTCCTAAATATAAGTCTTTCTAGAGATTCCACTATAGGCTACATACGGAGCAAAATGAGTGAATCTACACTCGAAAATGCATCTATATACATCTGTATGTGGTCCATACTGGAATCTCTAAAAGACATATATTTAGGAACAGAGGCAGTACATTACACAAAATCGTAGGTGGCATGTAGGAATTCCAGTGCACTACATTAGGCTCCCTTAGAGTGCCTGCTAGTCCAGCACACAGAGTCATGGCTAGTTTATGCTACGCACACAATCATTAATTGGTGGTTTAAATATGCGCAAGGGATATGCAATGTATTATCATGTAGAGATGTCTGAAATTAGCCGTGTCAACTTGCAGATAGGGTTACACAATGAAAAAGTACAAGATGTATGTGGCAATTTCATGGAACATCGCAAAAAAAGGAGAGGCAGCGGTGAGCCTATACAGTGTGCTATGGTAGGTCACTCCTCCATTGCAATCACCGTGACATGTTATTTGTATGTCAGTTCTATTGGGCAAGTTTCTTAGGGACAGTTATTACGAGTTATCCTAAGAAAATAAGCACCTGTGAATATAAGCTCCAGGTAATAACCAACCAGTTCTTTTCATTGCCTTCCTTTTCAGCTTATCTTTGGTATGATCAGTGAAAAGTCTAGATTGCATTATATTTTTCATTTTGCTGCCCATATGGAAATTAATTTGACTTGCAAACATCACAAATTGAACCCAGTGCAGTAATTAATATGATAGGAAAACATACCATCACTATTTGTTCGAAATGCAAATACAAAGATACCATCTACTTGGCACAATCTACTTTGGTCAATGTCTTCCATAGATATCCCATTGCCTAATTTAAACGAAGAACGCATGACCCACATTTAAATGAAGAACAATTATTTATTGAAATTCGATGGTCCAAGTGGCTGGTTATTATCATATAGCAGCACCACCTGAAAGCATCATATAGCAGCAGCAACAGCTCATAGCAACTCATCATACAGCAGCAGCAGCAGTGTGCAATTCATCATATACCAGCAGCAGCTCATAGCAATTCATCATATAGCAGCAGCAGGAGCAGCTCATAGCAATTCATAATACAGCTGCTGCAGCAGCAGCAGCTCATAGCAATTCATCATATAGTAGCAGTAGCTCATAGCAATTCATCATATAGCAGCAGCAGGAGAAGCTCATAGCAATGCATCATATAGCAGCAGCAGAAGTAGCTCATAGAAATTCATCGTATAGTGGATCAGAATGAAAATTTGGCAAAAAAAACAGAGGAGATCCTCACCTTGTTGGATGAGCTCATCCTTCAACAGCACCTCAAGGCCACGGCCTGGGAGGAGGGGAGGGGGAATAAGGTGCCTTCTGCTGTAGTGTGGCATCAGCCGTAGTTGTGCGGCGCCCGCCAGAGTAGTGTGTTGGACGGACCACAGTGGAGTAGGTGCTGGAGACCATGAGAATGAGGGGCGGTGCCAGAGGGAGGAGCAGCCGGGGATATTTGCCCCTACCCGCCGACCATGTAGCCTAGCTGGACAGAGCATCGTCAAGGACCAGGCCAGATGGGACCAGTGGCGACGGCTCGCTGGAGGAACCCTAGTGCTGCAGGCAGGGGAGCGAGGTAGAGGGAAAGGGGAGACGAGATGCAAGCGGGCAGGGCAATGAAAGCTTGCGTGTTTGTTTTTACTTGAGGGTCAGGTGTGACACAAGCGTGAGCAGTTGCATTTTGAGTGTAATATAGGCAGACAACAGAGTCATTTCACTATTCCCCTTCCCTTCAATTTTTAGTGAGCTTCTACCCGAAACACCCCCTCCAAAGCGAAATAAGTTAAGCCCAAGCCCATAACTCAAAATGACTTCTTTACATCTTTTATGGCTTATTTTGACAATAAGCCCTGAAAAGGCGGAATCGAACTGGCCCTTAACCTGCAATTCAATTGTGCGTGCAATGATGAATCACTCCTGCCTGCTATAGTGTACATTTAGGCATCATCATACATGGCATAACCTAATACATGTGCATTCCATTGTAGAATCTGGAATATGCAATGTTTATGTTAGTTCATATGTTGCACATGATGTTTAAATGCCCCTTAAATCTGGTCAGTCAAGTGATGGTCTTTAAGCCTCCTTCTTTGCTTCTTTTCTTGATATGTAAGATTTGCTCACACATCTGTTCAATTGCTTGTTTGCATCAGCCAGCCATACTAGGACTGTTTGCTTTGATTACTTGTTGTTCTTGACCTAACACTCTAACAGAGCTTGTCAACGATTTAAACACTAAGGGCTGCTGTAGTGGGGCCTTGTCTAACTCATAGGTGACATAAAGGTTTGGCTGTACACTAAAGTAGGCTCTCCAAGAGTACCTGGAGATCCAGTTCGAAGGTATGCCTAGTTTTTACATAGTGCAGACATAGTAAATGCTCATTTCATTGTGTGCAAGTGCAAGAGATGTTGCATGTTTCATTATGTGGTATTGTTTTGTTATAATCTCATCCTTTTGTGTTGTTCACAGACTGGAAAGTATGCATATTTATCTTCCAAGGAGACGAGTAACTAGTTTGTGTCACCTTGCAGAGGGGGTGCAATGAAGATAAGATTGAGGATTTCCAAGTACAAGATGTTAGGAAGGAGCCTTGCAAGAGAAGTAGGAGCTGCGCTGAGCCTGTTCAACCAGTTAAGGTAAGTCACTGTATCCAACTCAACAGTTCAATTCCTTGTTTGTTTCAGGCATAGTTAATTTGCTCTTTTCAATTGCTTTATTTGTCCTCAGTTAATGAGATGCCCAAACAATGATGCCTGATGTTGGGTACTTGTATAACTATTAGTTGACATAATTAAAGGCCTTACCATTTAATTACTCTGGCGAAGTGTGCCTGAAGCTTTGAAGTCTATTAACCAACTATTATTGCATGAGGCTCACAATCTAGTTTATACTAGGCTAATGATTGCATAGTTTTGCTTGCTGTAGTAGGTTTGTATGAATCCCTCTGTTGTTCATTATGCTCCCTAAGACTTTAATTGAGCTACAGAATGGCCAACTGCTTGCTTACTTATACGCAACGTGCTGTCTAAATTTGTAACTTGTCTGTGTTTTGGATTGGGCCCCAACATCATGCTCCTCTGGTGAGCTAAGAGAGATTTCTGTATGCAGGCTGCACAGACTACCTTTTTTATAATTTTTAAAATATCACCTGCTTATGCTTCATGACGTGTAACATTATTGTTAGTCCTGTTTTGCCATGTACAAAATAGTCTGTCTTGCTCGCTTCACTGTTGTAACTATATTTTTGCCCTAGTCATGTGTACTTACAGAAACATTTCAGGATGAAGTGACATCAACACAAAGATCTGCGAGCAGTGCGGCATGGCCGTTACCGAATGATTATGGATTGGAATTGGAATGTGCTGATGTTCTCGAGCATCAACTAGAGGTGGCAAGACAACGTGTACATGATTCTCAACGTACAATCAACAAGTTGAGACTGGACATGCAGGTATTAGATGCAGGAGTCAAAAAATCAAACAAGACACTGAGGTAACCACGAAGGAATTGGAGATTTTGCAGACTGAAAATTGTGCTATCTGAATCCGGCCAATCCTATTTTCTGAAGAGATTATAGTTCAAATGGTAAGTTATGTTGATGCGTGTCCATGATGTATGAGCTTTATTTGTCCAGTGTATGTAATTTGTTGTTTGTGTATGCTTTATAATCATTGGTGCTGAACTATAATGCCCAGCGGGTATATTCGGCTGTAATTTCTTTATTGTATAGTGTAGGATTATTCTATGTTTCTATGCCTTAGTCTTTTTATTGTATAGTGTATGTTTTTTAGAGGTGATAGTATAGAGTAGGATAATTCTTTAATATGCTATATTGTTGAAACGGGGGCCAACACGCCCAAACATTTCCTGGACGCCGTACAAACGAAAAAACATGTGTAGTCAAAGCAGACCTTAATTGGGCTGGTCAAAATAATATTAAGTGGATCCCAAATGATGTGGCCCACAGCAACAACGGCTGTTAGCAGGCCGTCAACTAGCCTAAAGCTCGATAGGGCCGTATAAATGGAAATGGCCCACGGGCCTTTAGCAGGCCGAAATAAATGTCAATTTTGTCTCGGCCCTTTTACTTTACGAGCCAGTAAGAGGCCGAAAGTCTTATGGGCCAGAGGAGGCCCAATTTGCAAAGTAGGCTTTTAACAGGCCGAAAGTCGCGTTGGGCTGAAATGATGCCCTGCGGAACGTGGCCCCCTAATGGACCTAAAGTCAAAGGCCCAACTGTTGTGCGGGCCGTTAACAGGCCGAGAGACAAAATGGGCTAAGAGTTGGCCCATTTACCGAATGGGCCGAGGACGGGCCTAAAGTCAGAGTGGGCTAGAATTGGCCCAACTGCAGAATGGGCCGAGAAAAGGCCGAAAGACGTTCCAGGCCGTTAATAGGCTGGAACTGACAATGGGCTGCTAATAGGCCGAAAGAAGCTCGGGCCGCAATTGGGCCCAAAAACGTAGCGGGCCGTTAACGGGCTTAAACTGATGATGGGCTGGAAATTGTCAAATCTAGAATGGGCCTTTGATGGGCCGATTCTGTGTAACTTGTATGGGCCGTACTTGTAAATGGGCCTGACTCAAGTAGGCTACTAATGGGACGGCCCGCTTATTTTGACAGGCCCGGCCTTTTCACCGGAATGGGCCTCTGTTGGGCCGTGCCACATGTCAACGTCTCATAGGCGCCTCCTGTCCAATGAGTGGATGACATCTGTCCCAACACTGAGCCAACACGTGTTTCCTCCGGCTAATGAGAATTTTACACATGGAAAATCCCCATTGGTCCGGGCTGTTAACCGGTTATCGGATCCAAAACCGGACCCAATAGCTTAACGGCGACCCGTTAGGGTCGATGCCACGTGTCGGTCACCCTTGATGAAAGCACTTCTACGATGCGCGGTTTATCGTCATGGAAGTGGACACTTCCGTGATGATAATTTTGGTAATTTCATGGAACACTTCTATGACAGCACAGGTATGACTATGTTCATTCTGTCATAAAATCATCATGGATGTACATGCATGACAGAAAACGTGACCTACTGTGACAAACACGTATCATCACGGAAGTGTATTTTTTGTAGTGATGGTTAGGAGGCTCACTAGGGACACAATTTTTGTTTATGTATTCACACATGTATTTAAGTTTCCGGTCAATACAATTCTAGCATCAATAATAAACTTTTATCATGATTAAGGAAATATAGTAATAACCACTTTATTATTGCCTCTAGGGCATATTTCCAACAGCTGAGAGGTCAGCGCAGCAGCAGCTTCTGTAGGCGGACACCAATCTGTATTCAAGAGTAGATACCTGGTACACTCTCATCTTATTTGTGTGAGTATTAAATCTCTGATGCCAGCCATAGTAGGGGCTGCGGCCAACATCGTCCATGCTGCTAGCAGTGTACGTGTGAGGAATGGAACAGATCCATGGTGGGGGTGGGTTTCTCACACTTCCTCTATTCCTGGTATGTCTTCTGTCTGATTCGTGGTCTTCTCATCCTCTTTTGTTTCTGATTAGCATGATTATCTTTTTGTTTGTTAGAATTATTTCAAGAAAAGATCGAGGATAACCACCAGGTATAGCATTTGGTTGGATTGATGTTTCGTCTGCACAACCGCTTCATTATTTCCTGTACAGTCCACCTTCACACTCTCGTAAGCTCATGCAAAGATTTCTGACTAAGTTCTCATGATTTATCAATATAAAAAATATTAAATTTTGCTGTGTAAATAATTGTGTTTCTTTTGTATGTGTCACCAGGGATAGGAAACTAAAAGTCACCAGTTGTGAACAACAACTACAGATTTTAAGTCTTTCAGGTGATTGATCACTGTGGTAATTCATTCTTTTGTCAGAATTTGATTGCAATTGGGGTTGGAGGGAAGCAACAAAATTCCTCTCCTACAATAGGCATTTTTGGTGTGTGTGCCTTGACAGTTCTTCAGGTCAATACAAAATTTCATTCATGTGGTTTTTTAAGGCATTTGAATTTAACATGGTTTTTATGTTTGTCTAAGAGTTGGATTGTTGTAAAGACTTGAGACGGATATACACAGGGGGGCCTACGAGATCCAATTAATGTTAGTTACCTACTTAGTGCTTACCTATAACTCTGTATACCTCAATGCATCTTTCATAAAATGTTATTTCTATAATTTATAAAATAAAACAAATTCCTTAAAGGTGTGACAGTTTGTGAAAATAAACAAGTAGTTTCGATGGGTAAAGGTGGGTACTGATTTAGTATGAACAAGTCTGCATGTTTTTGAACTTCTGTATTTTCTAAGTTCTCTTTCCTTCATAGATTTTCCAAGCTTATGTATTTTTTGAGTTTTAGGCTACTTGAATATATGGCACTTATTCTAGAAATGGTGGCATATCAATATCATGTGCTTGCATTTCTAGTATCTAGAGAAAAATGATATGCAATGATGAATCCTGAGGATCTACACCCACCTCATTGTATTTTTTTCACTTGCTTGCTCTTGCCTTGCTATTATTGAAGGGGCAGCAGAAGAGGCTTTTAGTGTTATAAATAATATATATTTGACTTATGATATTAATAGTTGAACAAGACTTTCATTTTTTACTTTGACTAACGAAAGTACGCACATGTATACATCGTGTTATTGTTTTTTCTTCTTCACTTAACTACGTGTGAAGCTGAAGCTGAGCCAATGTGCTTTTCTAGAAGAAGGCCGAGGCACATCAATCCAACGCCAACCCACCTACTATTGGCACTAAGGGAGGAAGGAAAAGGAACATTGTCCCTGAAGGCTCGAGACACGCAAATAGGAAACTGAGTTTGGGAAAGGTGGTTATCTCCTTGACGCACACAATGGTGCCCATTGATACGTCTCCAACGTATCTACTTTTCCTAACGGGTTTCCTCTTGTTTTGGACTCTAATTTGCATGATTTGAATGAAATTAACCCCAGACAGACGCTGTTTTCAGCAAAACTACCATGGTGTTGTTTTTGTGCAGAAATAAAAGTTCTCGGAATGGAACAAAACTTTGCGAGGATTTTTTATACAATAAATAAGAATTTCTGGAGCCAAGATCCACCGGAGGGGGGCACCTGCGTGGGCACAACCCACCAGGCCCCCCTCCTGGCGCGCCCAGGTGGGTTGTCCCCACCTGGTGGCCCCGCAGACCCTGAAACCGACGCTATAAAATCCTATTTTCCAGAAAAAAAATTAGGGAGAAAGAATTATCATGATCCACGAGACGGAGCCGCCGTCACCTCCTGTTCTTCACCGGGAGGCCAAATCTGGAGTCCATTTGGGGCTCCGGAGAGGGGGATCTTCATTATTCATCATCACCAACCCTTCTCCATCGCTAATTCCATGATGCTCCCCACCGGGAGTGAGTAATTCCTTCTCAGGCTCGCTGGTCGGTGAGGAGTTGGATGAGATTCATCATGTAATCAAGTTTGTTTTGTTAGGGCTTGATCCCTAGTATCCACTATGTTCTAAGATTGATGTTGCTATGACTTTGCCATGCTTAATGCTTGTCACTTTGGGCCCGGGTGCCATGAACTCAGATCTGAACCGTTTATGTTATCATCATCATATCCATGTTCTAGATCCGATCTTGCAAGTTATAGTCACCTACTACGTGTTATGATCCGGCAACCCCGGAGTGACAATAGTCGGGACCACTCCCGGTGATGACCGTAGTTTGAGGAGTTCATGTATTCACTATGTGTTAATGCTTTGTTTCGGTTCTCTATTAAAAGGATGCCTTAATATCCCTTAGTTTCCAATAGGACCCCACTGCCATGGGAGGGTAGGACAAAAGATGTCATGCAAGTTCTTTCCATAAGCACGTATGACTATTTACGGAATACATGCCTACATTATGTTGACGAACTGGAGCTAGTGTCGTATCGCCCTAGGTTATAATTGTCTCATGATGAATATCATCCAACAAGTCACTGATCCAGTGCCTACGAATTTATCCTATATTGTTCTTGCTAAGTTACTACTGTTATCATCACTATTACACTTGCTACAAAACTACTGTTATCATTGTTACCGTTACTATTACTGCTGTCACTATTATCAAAACTATCATATTACTCTGCTACTGATCACTTTGCTGCAGATAATTAATCTCCAGGTGTGGTTGAATTGACAACTCAGCTGCTAATACCTTCAAATATTCTTTGGCTCCCCTTGTGTCGAATCTATAAATTTGGGTTGAATACTCTACCCTCGAAAACTGTTGCGATCCCCTATACTTGTGGGTTATCAAGACCTTTTTCTGGCGCCGCTGCCGGGGAGCATACTATATTTGTTGAGTCACTTGGGATTATTATCACTTTATCACTATGAAGAATCTGAAGGATGCTAAGACTAAGATATTTCCCTCAAAGACGAGGGGAGGTAAGGAACTACCATCCAGTTCTGCTTTAGATTCACCTTCTGTTATAAGTAAACTTGCAACAGCACCACATGCTATTAATTCTGATATGTCGCAAGTTATTGATGATGCTACTTCTGCTATGGATAGTGCTTATCATGATGCTAGTACCTTGCTTGATAATGATGATGTGCCACTTGGTGACTTTCTTGATGAACAAATTGCTAGAGTAATACAACATGATGTTGTTGAATCTGATGATGAGCTTGAAACTGAAACTCCTGAAACACCTGCTAGAACTAGCCTTCCTAGATAAGAATTGCCTAAGGTACCGGAAGATTATGTTAGGAATGAGGAGACAACTAGAGATATTCTTGCTTGTAAGGATAGAGATGATCTAGCGAAATTATTATGCAAGTATAAAGAAAAATCTCTGAATGCTAGAATGAAGTATGATCCTAAGTTTGCTACTTCACCTATCTTTATTGATGATAAGGATTATGAATTCTCTGTCGACCAAGAGTTAATTACTTTGGTTGAATCTGATCCTTTTCATGGTTATGAAACTAAAATTGTTGTGGCACATCTTACTAAGTTGAATGACATAGCCACCCTTTTTACTCATGATGAGAAAACTCGCTATTACTTTATTCTCAAATTATTTCCGTCCTCATTAAAGGGTGATGCTAAAGCTTGGTACAATACTCTTGCTCCTGGTTGTGTGCGTAGTCCCCAGGATATGATTTATTACTTCTCTGAAAAATATTTCCCCGCTCATAAGAAACAAGTTGCTTTACAGGAAATATTTAACTTTGTGCAAACTAAAGAAGAGAGTCTCCCACAAGCTTGGGGGAGGCTTTGCCAGTTACTTAATGCTTTGCCTAATCATCCTCTTAAGAAAAATGAAATACTTGATATCTTTTATAATCGACTAACCGATGCTTCTAGGGACTTCCTAGATAGTTGTGCTGGTTGTGTTTTCAGGGAACGAACTGTTGGACAAGCTGAAGAATTACTGAATAATATATTGAAAAATTATGATGATTGGACTATTCCTGAACCACCAGTTAAACCTACTCCAAAGAAGAAGGATATATTATATCTCAGTCCTGAAGATATGCAAGAAGCAAAGAAATCTATGAAGGAAAAAGGTATTATGTCACATCCCTAGCTTCTGGTGTTGCCTAGTGTTTGCATCTTGCTTGCATCATGTTTAAATTTTTGAAACATGAATTGAGGAAATTTGGAAGCCTCAAAATTTATTTCAAGAAGGGTAAAGAACCCTGGAAAATTGCATTCAATGTTTCTCAAAATGTTCTTATTAACTGTTTGATATTTTTGGCAAGGCTTTTGCACCAAACCAAAAATAATGAACATTTTTAAGGAATATTTTGGCACTGAATTCAAATCAATATGGTATTTGAATTTGGGTTTATATTCATATTAAATAGAATATAAATTCAAAACCCCCTGGAATTAATTATGTGCATTTGGCTAGGTCCATTATGGCACATAAATATTTCAGAGAAGTTCGACACTGGTTTTGAATTAGTTTTGCTTTCAAAATAGTGGCAGAGAAATAAATAAAAGAAAACAAAACAGAAGAAATAAAACAGATAAGGGAAAGGGCCTTACCTGACTTACATGCCTGGCCCAACTCCTGTTCTGGCCCAACCCATAGGGGCAACACCGTCTTCTTCCTCCTGCCAGGAGGAGAAGCAGCTGCGTGCATGCACGCGCGCGGCTGACGACGCCACCTCCTACTCCTGCGCAACGTCGTGGCGCTTCCAGCCACACCAGTGAGATGCCCAGACCCCCCTGGATCCTTCCCCCCTCTCAGCGCTCTCACTCCCCTCGCCTGGACCCCTCTCTCTCACCCACCCGAGCGCGCCCGACACCGCCGCTCGCTGCCACCGCGGCCACCGGCCAGCTCTAGCCCTTGGACGTGCTCCCGAGCTCGGTTTTCTTCCTCTACGTCGACTGCCCCGAGACACGCGACGCCGGACGCGCTGCAACGCCAACTACGCCGTCGTCCTCGTCCTCTGCATCCGACCACCATCGTCGTTGATTCCCCATGTACAGGACCACCCCGAGCAAGCCGAGCCCCTCTTCGTGATCACGGTGAGCTTCACCGTCGTTTCCCCCTAACCCGATGCCTAGCGCTCGATGTAGCCGCCATTTCCCATGGCGCCCGAAGCATGCCGCCGCACGAGCTCGTCGCTGATGAGGTTTCGGTGGCCAATCGGTCCTATTCATATGCCCGTTGGCTTTGTGAGAGCCTGCAGAACGCGTAGGTGCTAACCGTAGATCCTCCCGTGCACGGTGTCGTTGTTTTCATCGGCGCCCGTACTCCGGCCGCCGCCATGAGCTCGGTTCCGGCGAACTCCAACCACCCCTCACCCTTCCGTTGGTTCACCTGAATGCGCACGGGCACGGGCTACCTCCTGGTGCCCTCGGCGCGTCGATCCGTCGCCTCTGGCGCAACTCCAGCGGACGCCGCCGCGGTTTGAGGTCGCCGCCGGCCAAAACTCCGGCGTGTTGACGTGGCTTAATTAGTTTAGGCACTAACGACCCCCTGGTCACTGACAGTGGGCCCCATGCCCTATTAGTTATAGTTAAGATTAGTTTTAACCTTAATTAACCTCTCAGACACAGACACGCGGGACCCACATGTCAGGTTTGACCTGGACCATGCATGTTGACTTGCTGACATCACACAGACGTCATATTGACGCAGTAAAGGAAATAGATGAAACCCACTAGCATGAGTAGGAGTTGTTTGAGCCCTGTTGTGCCTACTCATTCTTGCTTGTTGTCATGCCTGCTACTGCTTAGAGTTGAGTTAGGTCTGATTCATCGGGGATGAATTGGAATGTGGTGAACATGTCCTACTATTGAGAGCTAAGTGTGTGAACACGATTTGGTAAAGGTAGCGGTGAGAGGCCATGTAGGAGTACATGGTGGGTTGTCTCATTGAAACCGTCCTCAGGAACTGAGTTCTGTGTTTGTGATCCATGAACAGTTACTACCACACATTGGGCTCCAGGCACTCCAAGCTCTCTCAACTTATTAATCAACCTGATCTCTGTCTAGGAGTTCCAACTAGTTTCTGGTGTTTGTAGGTAGTGCTCGTAGTCTACCAAATGGCACCCGATACAGGTGGGCTTGGGACAGACTAGGTGCAGTGGCACGGTGTACCAAGCGTCGCCCGTTTGGTGGGCTTGGGAACCCTGCTCACATTGTTTGGGGCCGTGAGCGACACCCCGGCCGGATCTCCTTGCGGATGGAACCCGAATAGGCGATAAACCAGGACTAGAGACTTGTGTGGTTAGTCAGGTCGTGGCCGACTCCCTCGCTAGGCTTCCGCTTGAAGGTTGCCGAGATACATGACGTGTACATGGTGGTAAGTGGCGAGAGCGTGTGTGAAGAAGTACACCCCTGCAGAGTTAACATCATCTATTCGAATAGCCGTGTCCGCGATAAAGGATTTCTGGGTTGCCTGTACAGTTCATAGACAAGTGAAAGTGGATACTCTAAAATACGCAAGATAAGCGTGAGTGCTATGGATGGCCTTCTCGTGGGGATACGGGAGCGGATCCATAGTGGAGTATTGATATGGCGAATATGTGGACTCGTGTGCGCCACCTCAAAAGAGTTACTTGCAGTCGTAGTTTAGGATAGCCACCGAGTCAAAGCTGGCTTGCGACAGTTTAACTCCACCACCCCTTTGTTGATACCGATGCATATGTAGTTAGTTCTGATGTAAGTCTTGCTGGGTACATTTGTACTCACGTTTGCTTAATTTATGTTTTTGCAGATAGACTTCAGTCTCGCTAGTAGTTCCGCGTGGACTTCGACGTTTAGCTTGTAACCTCAGCTACGAGCTTGTACCTTGGGAGGGTCTTGTAGATAGTCAGGCTTCTCAGCCCTTTTCTTCTGTAGTTGTCTGTACTCAGACATGTTATGCTTCCGTTGCCTATATGCTTTGTATGCTGGGTCATCACCCGTGTCATCAGACCTGTGTTTGTAATACTTGGCTCCTCAGAGCCTATTGAATAAATACTTTGAGTCATAGAGTTTTGTTGTGATGCCATGTTGTATTTGCACATATCGAGCATATTGTGTGTATGTTATTGAAATGCTTGGTATGTGTGGGATCTGACAACCTAGTTGTTTATCCTTGGTAGCCTCTCTTATCGGGAAATGTCTCCTAGTGCTTCCACTGAGCCATGGTAGCTTGCTACTGCTCCGAAACACTTAGGCTGGCTGGCATGTGTCCTTCTTCGTTCCTGTGTCTATCCCTTCGGGGAAATGTCACGCGGTGTCTACCGGAGTCCTGATAGCCTGCTACAGCCCGGATTCTCCAGAGTCCTGTTAGCCCAGCTGCTACAGCCTGGATTCACTCGCTGAGGGCCGACACGTTCGTTGCTGGGTCATGTATGCCTGTCCCTGTAAGTTAGTGCCACTTTGGGTTTACGACTAGTCATGTCGGCCCGGGTTCTCTTTCATATGGATGCTAGCGACACTATCATCTCCGTGAGCCAAATGGCGCAAACGGTCCCGGGCCAGGTAAGGTGGCACCCGTGGGAATACCGTGCGTGAGGCCGCAAAGTGATTTGATGTGTTACATGCTAGATCGGTGTGACTTGGGATCGGGGTCCTGACAGCTTGGGTATCAGAGCCTGACTGCCTGTAGGATTACCAAGCCAAACTGGTCGAAGTCGAGTCTAAAAATGCTTTAGTTATATAAGGGAATTGATTGTGGAAGGGAACGTAAGGCTCTTTTACTCCTTATACCTTATGCCCTTCTGATCCGAGTCATCCTAGCTTTCCTACGGGGTTAAGGAACTAGGCTTTCTCCTATTTCTATCACGATCACGTGTTACTAATCCATAGACTTATAGGATTGATGGTTTTAAGCCTCAGTTCAGTTCCTACTACTTCAGTGTATCGTCAATTGGTCTCGGAACCTTGATATTATAATTTTGAATGGTTTTGCCACCATTTTGCACGATATCTCAAAAACTTTTGAGCATTTACAGCCGTTATGCTGTCCGAGCCATCCCAGGTTTCTAACTAGTCTGATGCATTTGCAAATCCCTTCTTCCGTTTCCGATGTTCCCTTGTGCCAGATTAACCACACTAACCAGTGTGTTGAGGTACTTCATTGCCTCGGTATATATGTTGGAGCTACTATTATGACCCTAGGTGTCATAGAGAATCACCTAGTAATCTAGCCATGCTTTATATTCCCAGTGTAGTGATTCTGACCGTCATTCTCGAAAGCATCCCGTGATTCCATTTAGTTAGTAGGCATTCTATTCCTGGGTTCTTGAACCCGAGATTCACCCTACTTGCTTCATGTTGATAGTGTTTGCTAGTTCCTTAGGATATTAGTAACCTTTGCGATAGTCCTCGAGGTCCATGGTATTTCCTTCTTCCAAATACCATGAACTGCTTATGGCAGTAGTCCTATGAACCAAAAGATCACAACCAGAGTGCTCTTGATGAGTTCTCTGTTATGTTCGTTACTCTGCCAGTCCTACCTTTCTACATGGGTTATCCGGAAGAAACATGTTGAATGAATTCAACGTGCTAACCGATGCATCTACAACCTAAAGAAATTATATGTTCCTTTGCGTTGCCCTCTTCAATTGAATTCCGACTTCATCTATCAGTTGATAGTTAGGAGTACTAGTGCATTCGTGTTCATCGATGCCTATTATTCTTATGGTCCGTCGAGCCATTCTATTCTGGAATGACTAGCAGAAACAATGTCACAGCCCTAGCATTAGCCTTGGCTTGTCTGTGCATCTCATCATGTCATCATCATGTTAAGTTCATGAAAGTTGAATTGAGGTTAGTAGAAACCCTCAGAAATCAGTTCAAAAATAATCAACATTAAAATCACATCAAAGAAGCCCAAGGAAATGTTCCTGTTATACCTTGAAACATATTGGCAAGAATAAAATTCAAACCAATATTTTTGGAGGCTTTGAAATATTTATTTTGGGCCTTTGATTTAAATCATAAACTATTTGAATTGGATTTATTTCTTTATAAAAGAGATACATGTCCAATAATCCTGAAACTTCATGAGTGGCTCTGGTATTATATCTACAGACCACACAAATATTTTCAGTCGCAAAAAAAATATTTTCAGGAGCAACAAAAATGATTTAGTATTTTTACTAAATCCAAAACTATAGAAAAAATAGAAAACAGAAACAAAAATGAGAGAGAGAGAACAACACATGGGCCACTTACCTGGCCTGGCACTGTGTCAGCCCAACTCATTGGCCCTGCCAGTCATCTTCTTCACGGCGCCAGGAGGACAGCGCGCGCGTGGCCGACGCGTGCGAGCACGCTCCGTGCCACCTCCTGCTTGCCGACGAGCCCTGGACGCGTGGTTGACTTCCTCGGTGTCGTCCCAATCCCTCTAGCTCGCTCACTCTTCCCGCTCCTATCTCCCTCGCCATTCCCGACCTCACCGCACGCGCCCGCCACCGCCGATGAGCACCACCGCGGCCATCGCCTCTCCCTAGTTCCCTCGAGCAGTCCAGAAGCTCCGCCTCGTCGCCCTAGTCCTCTCCGCCGAGCCACGCGACACCGGACGCCTCTGAACACCGTCACCGCAGTCGTCTTCTACCTCGGGCAACTGAGATCGCCGGCGCCCGTTCGTCGTCCATGGTGCCTCCCCGAGTCCGACGAGTCCTCCATTGGAATCCCAGTGAGCTCCTCCGTCTTTCTCCTCACCCCCGTGCTCTAATTTGCGCGCTAGCCACAGCCCCGCGAGTCCCGAGCGCCGCCGTCGGGCATGGCCGATGAGGTCCTCGCTCCTAAGCACCTCCGCTCGGTCCAGTGGCACCAGCGTGCTCCTGGAGCTCCTAGGAGTCCGTCCCACTGCTTAGCTCGCTCGTCGGCCAAGCGTAGCGCCTCGCCCACGCTAAGCCGAACTCCGGCCGCCGCAACACTCGACGCCGTGCTCAACTCTGGCCACCCCTGCCTCCGTTGTTTGCTCCAAAGGATGCTCGTCACTCCCGGAGCATGTAGGTGCATGCTGCTCTTCAAATCGGGCCCTGTAGCGAAAGTCCGACGCCCTCCGCTGCGGATTTGGTCGCCGGCGTTTACACGCTGGTGGTGATGACGTCGCGCCGTCAGTAGGGCTTAATCGCGTTTAATTTAATCACACCAGCCGCTGACATCGGGGCCCCACCAGCTAAATAACCTCGGGTTATTTTTATTAGATTTAGTTAAACCAGGCGGGACCCACGCGTCAGAGTTGACTGTGTTGACGTGGTTGCTGACCGGACGCACATGTCTGTGAAACTTTATAGCACTGTGTCACTGGCCAGTGGGCCCCACTGGTCAGGTTTGACCTGGACCGTATCTGTTGACCTGCTGACATTGGCATGACGCAGTACTGACGCAGTAAATATTCTCTGGGATTTAAAATAAATCAGAAATGATTTATTTATTTCAGAAAATATCCAAAACTTCTACAAATCATAGAAATTCAATCGTAACTCCAAATGAAATAATTTATATACGAAAAATTATCAAAAAAATGCAATCTATCCATCTATACCATTTTCATGCATGTTAGAACAACTTATAGTTGCTGAATAGGGCAAATCATATGTTTGGCTTTTAAATAATCACATATGGAGTTTGAATTTGAACCTTTGGTTCAAACCAACTTCATTTAACTTTGTTGCTAGTTGCATTAGCTCAAAACACCTGCATGTGGCCATGTCATGATCATGCATCATATTGTTGCATTGCATTGATTGTGTTTCTTCTCTGTTGCCGGTAATTGTTCCCCCTCAGTAGACGTGGTTCGGACGATGAGATCGATGACACAGATGAAGAACTATACTATCTTTAGAAGTGCCAGGCAAGAAAAACCCCCTTGTTCATTTTGATACAATTCCACTCTCTCGCTCCTGCTCTCTCTTATTGCATTAGGACAACAACGATTCATCTCTTACATGCTGCGGTAGTTGAACCCCTTTTCCTCTGCATGACCTGTCATTGCCACAGTAAATAGATGAAACCCACTAGCATGAGTAGGGGTTGTTTGAGCCTTGATGTGCCTACTCATTCATGCTTGTTTTTCATGCCTGCTACTGCTTAGAGTTGAGTCAGGTCTGATTCATCGGGGATGAATTGGAATGGTGATGAACATGTCCTACTGTGTGTGAGCTAAGTGTGTGAACACGATTTGGTAAAGATAGCGGTGAGAGGCCATGTAGGAGTACATGGTGGGTTGTCTCATTGAAACCGTCCTCAGGAACTGAGTTCTGTGTTCGTGATCCATGAACAGCTACTACCACGCATTGGGCCCGAAACCAATGGACCCTCTCAACTTATTAACTGCCCCGTCCTCTGTCCGGGAGTTGCAAGTAGTTTCTGGTGTTTGTAGTATGCTGGAGGCCGTGCGCAGCGCTGACCCAAGGTGTCTGCTGTGATGCAGTAGGCACGTGGCCCGGTGTACCGAGTCGCCCGTTTGGTGACCCGGGAACCCTGTACACATCGTTCGGCGCCGTATGTGGAAACCTCGGCCGGACTCCCTGCGGATGGAACCTGAATAGGCGATAAGCCTGGACTAGGGACTTGTGTGGTTAGTCAGGTTGTGGCCGACACCCTCGCTCGGCTTCTGCTTGAAGGTTGCCAAGTACACGTCGTGTAAACGGCGATAAGTGGTGAGAGCGTGTGTGAAGAAGTACACCCCTGCAGGGTTAACATGATCTATTCGAATAGCCGCATCCGCTGTAAAGGACCTCTGGGTTGCCTATACAGTTCATAGACAAGTGAAAGTGGATACTCTAAAATGCGCAAGATAAGCGTGAGTGCTATGGATGGCATTCTCGTAGGGAGACGGGAGCAGTTCCATAGTGGTGTATTGATTGGTGAATATGTGGACTCGTGTGCGCCACCCCAGAAGAGGTACTTGCAGACGTAGTTCAGGATAGCCACTAAGTCAAAGCTGGCTTGCTGCAGTTAAACCCCACCATCCCTTAGTTGATACTGATGCATATGTAGCTAGTTCTGATGTAAGTCTTGCTGGGTACATTTGTACTCACGTTTGCTTAATTTATGTTTTTGCAGAGAGATTTCAGTCTCACTAGTAGTTTCGCATGGACTTCGATGTTTAGCTTGTTACCTCAGCTACGATCTTGTGCCCTCGGGAGGGTCTTGTATATAGTTAGGCTTCGCAACCTTTTCATTTGTAGTTGTCTGTACTCAGACAAGTTAAGCTTCCGCTTGTGCTTGTTGCTTGTATGACTTGAATGCTGGGTCATCAGACCCATGTTTGTAATATTTGGCTCTTTGGAGCCTAATGAATAAATACTTGGAGTCGTAGAGTTATGTTGTGATGCCATGTTGTATTTGCACATATCGAGCATATTGTGTGTATGATTTGAAATGCTTGGTATGTGTGGGATTCGACAACCTAGTTGTTTATCCTTGGTAGCCTCTCTTACTGGGAAATGTCTCCTAGTGCTTCCACTGAGCCATGGTAGCTTGCTACTGCTGCGGAACACTTAGGCTGGCCGGCATCTGTCCTTCTTCGTTCCTGTGTCTGTCCCTTCGGGGAAATGTCACGCGGTGTCTACCAGAGTCCTGTTAGCATGCTACAGCCCGGATTCTCCAGAGTCCGGTTAGCCCAGCTGCTACAGCCCGGATTCACTCGCTGATGACCAACACATTCGTTGCTGGGTCATGTATGCCTGTCCCTGTAAGTTAGTGCCAGTTTGGGTTTACGACTAGTCATGTCGGCCCGGGTTCTTTGTCATATGGATGCTAGCGACACTATCATATACGTGAGCCAAAAGGCGCAAACGGTCCCGGGCCAGGTAAGCTGGCACCCGTGGGAATACCGTGCTTGAGGCCGCAAAGTGATATGATGTGTTACATGCTAGATCGGTGTGACTTAGGATCGGGGTCCTGACAAACAAACTCCAGTACCTTGTCCATTTCTAGGATTGGGTCAAAGTAGTTGTATTCCGCAGGTCAAATGCCAATCCAGCTTTTGTTCTGTTCTACCCTGGAGTACTACCCTCTTTATGTCAAGAATATCATAGGAATTGCACACCATCTTATGAATTCTTGGTGCAGTGATACTTCTCGCCATCATTATTCATTCGTCGGTCTCCGTGTTGTTGTGACCGGAATACCGACAAGTGAACCGTGACATGTGAAATCAATACTCCTAGCAACCATGTTGCTTGGTAGTTAATGGACATTAATATCATTCTTAGCGTGTTGGTTATCGGATCACTATCCTAGGATTGATCTGCTACCTTGTCCTTATTTCTGGTGCACTCTTGGATCAATGGGTTAGGATTGTACTAATCCCTCCCACTTTTGATCATATCGTCTTGCTCTGAAAAGCAAGATTGTTCTCGAGCTTAATAACATAGCGGTGGTCCGTGATTTTACGAATATCTTCTTGGAAGTATCACCAGGTTGTTCCTTGACTGTTATGTTGAGTCCGTGATCAAGTTGGTTTTCTTGTAAACCACTCTTTCTCCAAGAATCTGTGTTAGATGCCTCTGAACTAATTGGTTAAGCTAAAAAACAACTTGGAGAGCTGGAAGATAAAAGCTTAATCCACTTAGTTCACTCCAAAGGGATATCTTGTGTGTGTGTGTGTGTGTGTTGAAGAAAGATGATATCTTCGTCAATTGGTCCTCGTGATCAGTTATTGGATCTATTATCTTGTTCAAACTTTGATTTGAGTGTGGGCTATCCTCAAATCAAATCAGAACCAACGATGTTCGTAATGTTGTCTTACTTGTGGTTGATCCCTCGAGCATACACCATTACATCTTTTGGTCTAACCAATTCTATCACATTGTTCGCATAATGGTGGAAGTACAGTGATATGGAAATTTCGATGAGTTGTTGTTGAGCCCATCAGCAGCATTCTGTCTCCTCCATGATTCATGTTGAACATCAAGCTAGTGTTGGAAACATTTGTAAGCATTATCTTCGTGTTCCGTTCATGAAGCCTATGTTTGGATGAAAGAAGTGACTTCCTCCAATTCATGTGCATTTGATTCAAGTTGCCGTCATGAATTCGAGAAAGTCAATGTTGCTTCCTCTGGAATCATCCCAAGTCAATTATGCATGTGTGAATGTATCCAATAGTTTGCTAGATTAATTACCTCCACTCCATATGTATTCCCTAGCACACCAAGCCACTAATTGATTTATTCAAGGAAGAGAAGTCTATGCTTGGGATCTAATCCATGGACTTGCGTAAAGACTTTGATATCCTTGATGATCGTTCCCAACCAGAACTCGATAGTGTTTTATTATAAGAGTACTATGTGGTCATGCTTGTCTTGGACAACATGCTCACATGTATGTAGTAGAACTAGCTCATGTTTTGGAGCTTGCTATCGTAGTTCATTTCCCGAGAATCTCGCAACGTCATCTCGTCGATTTGTGTTGCAAACTCTCTTTTCAGACATGCTGAGTCTGAAGTATCCTATCACCAATCGGATCTGAATCTCAGGCAGATATGATGGTTGGAACATTCCCAACAATTGCATTTTGTTCCCAGCTTGCACCGCCATTGTGCCTATTCCCCATGGGCTGCCCTTCTCAGCAGTTGCTGTCCAAAATCATCTTCCAATGTGGACCTACCATGGATCCCATCCATTTCCGATGATAAGCAAAAAAACACTCATTGCATTGTCTTCAACGAGGTAGTCCACCTCATCCATTTCAGTCTGAGTATGCCATTCTTTCGAACTCCTTCAAACGATCCTTTGTGATTGCCTTAGGCTGGTATAGAGAGCTTCAATGATCCCTGTGTCAAAAGTAATTCTTTTTTCCACTTCAAAGGATAAATATACGAGTCGCCTTTGCCCAAGGTGTCCCGTTATGGAATCATGGCAAATTAACCCCTCGCTACTTTGAAACCTATCAACCATTTTGTTCAAGCGTGGAATTGTTGCCTACAAAATTGAACCTTCGTCATCAGCTCCTTGCCATTCCCCCCTGAGGTGTGTTTGTGTCTCAGCTCGAGAGATGTTTCAACCTCTCATTCCGTGAGTTGATCTTGAGATCATTAAGATGATCCATCCTTCTAGAGTTGTCTTGCTTTTTTGTCGTCGTGTTGGGACAAGATCTCAAAGGCAAAGACGTCAAGATCAATATGAAGCAATGGATCATGAAGACTGTGTTAGTTCCATGTCCCCTCTATCTTCTTACCTCACGTCTTGAATCTCAGGACGAGATTCTTGTTTAGGGGGGCGAGTTGTCGCATCCCTAGCTTCTGGTGCTGCCTAGTGTTTGCATCATGTTTAAATTTTTGAAACTTGAATTGAGGAAATTTGGAAGCCTCAAAATTTAATTCAAGAAGGGCAAAGAACCCTAGAAAATTGCATTCAATGTTTCTCAAAATGTTCTTATTAACTATTTGATATTTTTGGCAAGGCTTTTGCACCAAACCAAAAATAATGAACATTTTTAAGGAATATTTTGGCCACTGAATTTAAATCAATATGGTATTTGAATTTGGGTTTATATTCATATTAAATAGAATATAAATTCAAAACCCCCTGGAATTAATTATGTGCATTTGTCTAGG
Organism: Triticum aestivum; assembly: GCF_018294505.1. NCBI lineage: Eukaryota > Viridiplantae > Streptophyta > Magnoliopsida > Poales > Poaceae > Triticum > Triticum aestivum. The sequence continues at coordinate 378,566,674 of NC_057802.1, read as the reverse complement.
TCCATTATGGCGACATAAGTATTTCAGAGGAGTTTGACACTGGTTTTGAATTAGTTTTGATTTCAAAACAGTGGCAGAGAAATAAATAAAACTAAACAAAACAGAAGAAATAAAACAAACAAAGGAAAGGTCCTTAATTGACTTACCTGCCTGGCCCAACTCCTGCTCTGGCCCAGCCCATAGGGGCAACACCGTCATCTTCCTCCTGCCAGGAGGAGAAGCAGCCGCGTGCCTGCACGCGCGCGGCCGACGACGCCACCTCCTACTCCAGCGCGACGTCCTAGCGCTTCCAGCCACACCAGTGAGACGCCCACACCACCCTGGATCATTCCCCCCTCTCACCGCTCTCTCTCCCCTCGCCTGGACCCCTCTCTCTCACCCACCCGAGCGCGCCCGTCACCGCCGCTCGCTGCCACCGCGGCCACCGGCCAGCTCTAGCCCTTGGACGTGTTCCCGAGTTCGGTTTTCTTCCTCTACGTCGACTGCCCCGAGACACCCGATGTTGGATGTGCTGCAACGCCAACTACACCGTCGTCCTCGTCCTCTGCATCCGACCACCGCCGTCGTCGATTCGCCGCATACAGGACCTCCCCGAGTAAGCCGAGCCCCTCTTCGTGATCACGGTGAGCTTCGTCGTCGTTTCCCCAAACCCCGATGCCTAGCACTCGCTGTAGCCGCCGTTTCCCATGGTGCCCGAAGCACGTCGCCGCACGAGCTCGTCGCTGACGAGGTTTTGGTGGCCAATCGGTCCTGTTCATATGCCAGTTGGCTTTGTGAGAGCCTGCAGCACGCGTAGGTGCTAACCGTAGATCCTCCCGTGCATGGTGTCATCGTTTTCATCGGCGCCTGAACTCCGGCCGCCGCCACGAGCTCGCTTCCGGCGAACTCCGGCCACCCCGCGCCCTTCCGTTGGTTCACCTGAATGCGCGTGGGCACGGGCTACCTCCTGGTGCCCTCGGCGCGTCGATCCGTCGCCTCTGGCTCAACTCCGGCGGACGCCGCCGCGGTTTGAGGTCGCCGCTGGCCAAAACTCCGGCGTGCTGACGTGGCTTAATTAGTTTAGGCACTAGCGACCCCATGGTCACTGACAGTGGGCCCCAGGCCCTATTAGTTATAGTTAAGATTAGTTTTAACCTTAATTAACCCCTGAGACACTGACACGCCCACAGGTCAGGTTTGACCTGGACCGTGCCTGTTGACTTGCTGATGTCACACAGACATCATGCTGATGCAGTAAAGGAATTTCTGGATTAAAACAAATTCAGAAAATTCCAGAAAATAGTATAAACTTCAAAAATCATAGAAATTAATCTATAACTCCAAATGAAATAATTTATATATGAAAAACTATCAGAAAAATCCAATCTATCCATTTATGATGTTTTCATGCATGTCAAAGCAATTTAACCTTGCTATATAGATCAAAACATGATAATGTACATTATAAATTCATAACTTGAGTTTGAATTTGAACCCTTGGTTCAAATTAGCTCAAACGCTTCTGGTTTTAGTTGCATTAGCTCAATCACATCATATTGCCATGTCATGTTCATGCATCATATTGCTGCATTGCATTGATTGTGTTTCTTCTCTGTTGCCGGTGTTTGTCCCCTCTCAGTGGAGGTAGTTCCGACGATGAGTTCGATGACACCGATGAAGAGTTATGCTATCTTCGGAAGTGTCAGGCAAGCAGAACCCCCTTGTTCATTCTGATACAATCCCACTCTCTCGCTCCTGCTCTCTTTTACTGCATTAGGACAACAACGACTCAACTGTTTCATGCTGCGGTAGTTGAACCCCTTTCCTCGGCATGACCTGTCATTGCCACAGTAAATAGACGAAACCCACTAGCATGAGTAGGAGTTGTTTGAGCCCTATTTTGCCTACTCATTCATGCTTGTTGTCATGCCTGCTACTGCTTAGAGTTGAGTCAGGTCTGATTCATCAGGGATGAATTGGAATGTGGTGAACATGTCCTACTATTGAGACCTAAGTGTGTGAACACGATTTGTTAAAGGTAGCGGTGAAAGGCCATGTAGGAGTACATGGTGGGTTGTCTCATTGAAACCGTCCTCGGGAACTGAGTTCTGTGTTTGTGATCCATGAACAGTTACTACCACACATTGGGCTCCGGGCACTCCAAGCTCTCTTGACTTATTAATCAACCTGATCTCTGTCCAGGAGTTGCAACTAGTTTCTGGTGTTTGTAGGTAGTGCTAGTAGTCTACCAAGTGGCACCCGGTACAGGTGGGCTTGGGACAGACTAGGTGCAGTGGCACGGTGTACCAAGCGTCGCCCGTTTGGTGGGCTTGGGAACCCTGCTCACATCGTTTGGGGCCGTGAGCGACACCCCAGCCGGATCTCCTTGCGGATGGAACCCGAATAGGCGATAAACCTGGACTAGAGACTTGCGTGGTTAGTCAGGTCGTGGCCGACTCCCTCGCCAGGCTTCCGCTTGAAGGTTGTCGAGATACACGACGTGTACATGGTGGTAAGTGGCAAGAGCGTCTGTGAAGAAGTACACCCCTGCAGGGTTAACATCATCTATTCGAATAGCCACGTCCACGTTAAAGGACTTCTGGGTTGCCTGTATAGTTCATAGACAAGTGAAAGTGGATACTCTAAAATACGCAAGATAAGCGTGAGTGCTATGGATGGCCTTCTCGTGGGGATACGGGAGCGGATCCATAGTGGAGTATTGATATGGTGAATATGTGGACTTGTGTGCGCCACCTCAAAAGATTTACTTGCAGTCGTTGTTTAGGATAGCCACCGAGTCAAAGCTGGCTTGCTGTAGTTTAACTCCACCACCCCTTTGTTGATACCGATGCATATGTAGTTAGTTCTGATGTAAGTCTTGCTGGGTACATTTGTACTCACGTTTGCTTAATTTATGTTTTGCAGGGAGACTTCAGTCTCGCTAGTAGTTCCGCGTGCACTTCGACGTTTAGCTTGTAACCTCAGCTACGAGCTTGTACCTTGGGAGGGTCTTGTAGATAGTCAGGCTTCTCAGCCCTTTTCATTTTTAGTTGTCTGTACTCAGGCATGTTATGCTTCCGTTGCCTGTATGCTTTGTATGCTGGGTCATCAGACCCGTGTTTGTAATACTATGCTCCTCGGAGCCTATTAAATAAATACTTTGAGTCATAGAGTTTTGTTGTAATGACATGTTGTATTTGCACATATCGAGCATATTGTGTGTATGTTATTGAAATGCTTGGTATGTGTGGGATCTGACAACCTAGTTGTTTATCCTTGGTAGCCTCTCTTATCGGGAAATGTCTCCTAGTGCTTCCACTGAGCCATGGTAGCTTGCTATTGCTCCGGAACACTTAGGCTGGACGGCATGTGTCCTTCTTCGTTCTTGTGTCTGTCCCTTCGGGGAAATGCCACGCGGTGTCTACCGGAGTCCTGATAGCCTGCTACAGCCCGGATTCTCTGGAGTCCTGTTAGCCCAGCTGGTACAGCCCGGATTCACTCGCTGATGACCGACATGTTCGTTGCTGGGTCATGTATGCCTGTCCCTGTAAGTTAGTGCCACTTTGGGTTTACGACTAGTCATGTCGGCCCGGGTTCTCTGTCATATGGATGCTAGCGACACTATCATATCCGTGAGCCAAAAGGCGCAAACGGTCCCGTGCCAGGTAAGGTGGCACCCGTGGGAATACCGTGCGTGAGGCCGCAAAGTGATATGATGTGTTACATGCTAGATCGGTGTGACTTAGGATCGGGGTCCTGACGTATTAAAGCTGAGGATGTTAAAAAATTACCTCCTATTGAAGAAATACATGGGCTTAATACACCACCACTGCCTAAGGTAGTAGAGGTAAATTCTCTAATGAAGTTCAATGATAATGACAATCCTCACAATATGCATCCTAGCCAATGCCTTTATGAGTTTGAAAACTACATTAGAAAACAAGATCACTTCAACGCAAATGTTATGAAACAATTGAAATATAATTCTGATATGATTGCTCGCTTGAGTGACTTGTTATTTAGAATCTCAAATGATGTTAGAGGTGTTGGAAAACATGCTTCTATGGTTCAAACTCAGTTAGAACAAGTTGCTAAATCTCAAAGAGAGTTGCTTGATGAAATGAATAATAATACACATGACTTTGCTGTTAGAGTTGCAACTAGAGGAGGTAAAATGACTCAGGAACCACTTTATCCTGAGGGACACCCGAAAAGAATTGAACAAGATTCACAAAGAGTTAACACTGATGCACCTAGTCCTTCTAGAAAGAAGAAGAAAATGAAAAATGATAGGACTTTGCATGCTTCTAGTGAACTTGAAATAGAAAAACCTCCTGATAATGGTAATGAAACTTCTATCTCTAATGCTGAAACTCTGTCTGGTAATGAACACTCACCTAGTGATAATGAAAAAGATAATTATGAGGTTCATGAAGACACTCAAACAAATAATAATGAACCACACAATGATGTTGAGATAGAACCACCTGTTGATCTTGATAACCCACAACCTAAGAATAAAAGATATGATAAAAGAGACTTTGTGGCTAGAAAACACGGTAAAGAAAGAGATCGTGGGTTAAAAAACCTATGCCTTTTCCACCTAAGTCAACTAAAAAATATGATGAAGAATTTGAATGCTTTGCTGAAATGCCGAGGCCAGTCTTTTTGCGTACTCGCTTGACTGATATCCTTAAAATGCTTCCTTATGCAAAGTATATGAAAGACATCATCACTAATAAGAGAAAAATACTGGAAGCTGAAATCTCCACTATGCTTGCTAATTATACTTTTAAAGATGGAGTACCTAAAAAACTTGGAGATTCACGAATACCAACTATGCCTTGCTCTATCAAAAAGAATTATGTGAAAACTGCTTTGTGTGATTTAGGAGCTGGTGTTAGTGTTATGCCTTTCTCTTTATATAAAAGACTTGATTTGAATAAACTCACACCTACTGAAATATCTTTGCAAATGGCTGACAAATCAACTGCCATACCTATCGGTATCTATGAGGATTTCCCGTTGTTGTTGCTAATGTTACTATTTTGACTGACTTTGTTATACTTGAGATGCCCGAGGACGACAACATGTCGATTATCCTTGGTAGACCCTTCTTGAATACTGCAGGGGCTGTTATTGAATGCAATAAAAGCAAGGTCACTTTTCTTATCATTGGTAATGAGCATACGGTGCACTTTTCCGAGGAAACAATTCCAAGTGAATGGTATTGAAGTTATTGAAAAATCTCCGACAATCACTATTGGAAGTTTTCAAATACCTCCCTACTGTCAAAAAGAAATATGAAATGCTTATTGTTGGGGACATTCATATCCCCATTGAGGTAACTTAGTGATTTACGGAAGTTCTTCGGTTTCATGCCAATCGAAAGTGGTTGTTAATAAGACTTGATCAACCTTATTAATGGATCATTTTTAAGCGTATGAAGTTGATGAATTTAGTAAGCACCACCTTTTGTCCCTACTTTTTGTTTTCTTTTTTTATTAGTTAAATAAAATAAAATGCCATGTTTTGTTTGTTTTCTGAATTTCCCGTGCAATAAAAAAATGACCCAAAAATAAAAGTTCTCAGAATGCTCTGAAAATTTAATACGATTTTTTCTGAATATTTAAGAATTTCTGGTGCAAATTATATGAGAGGGAGGTGCACCAGGTGGGCACAACCCACCTGGGCGCGCCAGGACCCCCAGGTGCGCCCTGGTGGGTTGTGGTCGCCACATGGGCCCCTCACTTATCTCTTCACACCACATCATCACTTACCTCTAAAAAAATCTCCATTGCTCTCTCTCTCTCCCGTGTTCTTGCTCTCAAACCCACGGATTTCGATCTCTTTGCTCTAAGCTTCATTTCCGAAACTATTTCGGGGGATTGTTGCTTGGTATGTGACTCCACCGTTTGTCCAATTAGTTTTTGTTTTAGTGGTTTATATTTTGAATAATTAGCTACTCTTGGTGCTGCTGTAGATGAGCTTGAATGTTGAATTCTTAGAGTTCTAAGTAGTTTGAATGCTTGCTATGGCCTCTATGTATCCCTATGAGTAGTTGCTACCAATTTTGTAAAGTTTTGTTGATAAATTTTTGTCACTCAAAATTTTTCAGAAAATTGTACGTGAACACGATGAACCTTTTTGGAAGGAATTCTTCGAGGAGGCGATCCTCGTGGGCATCTTCTAGTGACAGCTCCGCTCGCCGGTCTTATGTTGAACCAAGTGAAAGTTCCACATGAGATGCTGCCACCAAAACATGCTTATGGCCTTGCGATGATTATATGGTGCGTGTGGGCATTAAGGAGGAATTTGAGCAATATGTTCACAATGCCGGTCTCGGTCCCTACATTTCAGATAAGTGCGAACAATGCCACATTCTCACTGAATCGTTTGTTGAAGGATTTAAATTCCATCCCCGTGAGTCTAGGGTGTCATTTATGCTTTATGATAATTCATTTACCATCTCACTAGAGAATTTTGCTTACCACTGCAAACCCCCGTTCTGGGGTTCGCTGGACAAACCGACATGGGCTGAGTACCAATCATTCTTGACTAGTCTTTGTTGTGGTGAGACGAGGGGAGTGACACAAGGTAAAATAAAGAGCATTCATTTTCCCGCAATTTGGTACTTTTCATTATTTAACGGGAAATGTATAGTAGGCAAGCAAGACTGTAGTACACTTTGTACTCCAGACTTGAGCCTCATACGCACCGCTCTCATCGGTGAAAGGAATTATAACCTTGGAGCGATTGTTGCACGCAGACTTCAGCATAACGCTAACAGTGGCTATTTCTATGGTGGAATATACACTACAAAAAATACACTTCCGTGATGATACGTGTTTGTCACAGTAGGTCACGTTTTCTGTCATGCATGTACATCCATGACAAATTTATGACAGAATCAAGATAGTCATACCTGTGTTGTCGTAGAAGTGTTCCATGACATTACCAAAATTATCATCACGGAAGTGTCCACTTCCATGACGATAAATCGCGCGTCATAGAAGTGCTTTCGTCAAGGGTGACTGACACGTGGCATCCACCGTAACGGAATGCCGTTAAGCTATCGGGTCCGTTTTTGGATCCGATAACCCGTTAACAGCCGGGACCAATGGGGATTTTCCATGTGTAAAATTCTGATTGGCTGACGGAAACACGTGTCAGCTCCGCGTTGGCACAGGTGTCACTCATCCAATGGGCGAGATGCGCCTATGATAAGTTGACACGTGGACCGGCCCAAAAGTGGCCCATAAAGTTTAAATGGGCCGGCCCAACTAAAGGCCCACAAGATTTTGCGGTCCATAATGGGTCGGCCCAGCAAAAGGCCCACGAGATTTTGCGTATCATAATGGGCCGGCCCAACTAAAGGCCCACGAGATTTTGCGGGCCATAATGGGCCAGCCCAGCTAAAGGCCCACAAGATTTTGCAGACCATAATGGGCCGGCCCAGCTAAAGGCCCAACATTCTCAGTTAAGGCCCGTACGGCTAGTGTCAAATCGGCCCGTCAATGGTCTGTCCTAAACTTGTCATCATCGCGGCCCATGGTCACTTCTGGCCCGTTAACATACCGCTAAGTATATGGGCCGAATTACGGCCCGGTGTATTTCCGGCCTGTTAAAGGTCCTGCTTCATTTGGGACCATTTACAGGCCATTGAAACTTTCGGCCCATAAACGACCGTGAAGGATTTGGGTCATATTCGGCCATGTCTGACATTCAGCCTGTTAGAGGCCCACTATAGATTTGGGCCACTTTCGGCATGTTGTGATTTTCGGCCTGTTAACGTCGGACGAAATCCAAGGGCCATATGTGGCCCAACATCACATCAGGCCCATTAACGGCCCATATAAAAATGACGATAATCTAGCCCGACCAAACTTCTGGCCTGTTAAAGGCCCGTGTATTTGGTCGGCGCATTTACGGCCCGTCCAAATTTCGGCCTGTGAAAGATCCGCCTCGTAAATGGGCCACCATTTCGGCCTGCTAAGACCAGTGGGTTATTTGGCACAATCAGGGCCCAATCTCACTTTCGGTCTTTTAAAGGCCCATGTTTCTTATGGGCTCGAGATATTTACACCTGTAAATGGCCTATTGTTACTGAGGGCCCAAATTATGTTCAGGCCTGTTAAAGGCCCACTATGGGCACAGGCCTACCAGAAAAATATGAAATCTTATGCTGATTTAGGCCCAGATAATTTTAGTGGGCTACATGCAAATTTCGGCCCATAGTCGTTTTTAGCCCAGTTGGAATGGGCCCGACGAATGTTGGCATGTTGGGCTCCTACGAAGCTTTCGGCCGAATACATTACTAAGATAAACCTACACTATAGAAAAATAGCATCGTAATTATTGTAGCCTTTGGCAGCATCATAAATGATGTATCACAACAAAATAAATTTCAACCATACAACAAAAGGCCTGTTGGCATAAAGTTTACAGTCCTTGCAGATAAAAGCACCATCAGATGTATAGAAGCACAGATCATTTGACCTGAGTGCTAATGTTTCATGTTGTAGAATCTGATGGAGCAGCACGATCTTCACCTTTTTCCGCCATTGCTCTTGAACAACGAAGTGAATATCTGATAGTATGGTTTCAAAACCATTCATATCTTAACGGCATTTGTCAACCACTATTCTTGTTTCCAAAACGACCTCCATTAGGGATTGGACTTGTGTCTGGAGCACAGATATATCACTCTGTCTAGCACTAAGATTTTGTTCAGTAGGCGATTTGGACGAGGTTACCTTGACAACCAACCCAGAATTACGCAGGAAGGTGCTTTTTGCACTGTTAGTGGAGAGATACTGACGCACTGCAGCAAGAGGTGACATTGTGCATGTGGTAGCCTCGTCACCTTCAGGTGGTTGTGGCTGTTAAATCATTTTTTCCATAGCTTCCTGAAAGTTTGAACTTGTAGATTAGTGTACCAGATAAGTTACTAATGAGACAAAAACAAACAAAGTAGGTTACACGTTTATACATAACTTATTTTGGTGAACTACTGTAATACATTAGCATGTATTGTAGTGCCAACTACATAATAAAATCACTTTCGGAACATATGTCCATGTAGCATGCCTACTGTATTGTCCATTTCCTCACACTCGTTGACATCTAAGGATAAAGAGACATGGTTTAAAGTCGGATGAACATAGTATGACATCATTCATATCATGGGCAAACAGATATAAAACAAACAGGCTATTTTATCATTGTGTGCGCACGTGAACATAACAACTAGAATACGGATCAAGACCAAAAGAATATCCTTCATCTCTTTTAAACCATGTAAGGTAAAATGATACATTAAGACAACTGTGTATAAAAGTGAACAGAGTAACTAACATTGGCTGCAAACCAAGTAGTTAAATGAACACATCACAGTACCAATCAGTTCAAAGGCAGGAGGAGTAAGGACTTACAACAGCGGCTTGAACAGGTGTCATCATGCCCTTCATCTTGCTGGTGTGGCAATCCTTGAAGATTTTCACTGCATTCGGTTCAGGTTCTTTTTGGTCCGCACAGGCTTTCCTCTGTATTTGGAACAGGTCAATATAGATACGATAATATGGCAAAGAAAAAAGAAGGAAGTGGCAGCTATTTACAAGAGCCTCGCAGTGTGCAATACACCTACGAGATCCTGTTGTCTATTGGAATTTCACTTTAGAACGGTCGGTCTTGTTCTTCGAACAGTTAGCCTAGAAGAAGATACACTTGTAAGGCACATACATAAATACAAGTTCAATATGTGGTCTGATCAAATACATATAGCCTACCTGATACTTTGGATCAGACCAGTGTTTAACGAGGGCTGTCCAGTCTTCATCTGTAATATATTCCACTGGAGATGTTTGGGCGATTTCATTGTTAGCCTTGCCTTCAAAGTGAGATTTCTAAGGTGGTACCGATACTGTCGCAGAGCAGACTGAAAAACATGAGTGCATGCTTGTTTAGTTGCATCATCTTTCGGATCCAACTTGAACCTCATCTGTTGAAAAAAGAATGTGAGTCTTATTAGGAGGAAGCTAGAAAGTATGGGACAGAGCAAGGCAATATTACTAATTGCGATGAATAACATTACTTACGGATAAATGGTCAAGGAAGGTGTTAAACTGGGTATTGTCTTTCTCATTCCTGTACTGGATCCACGTTGGGAGGATACGTGCATGACACCTAACGGCAACGGCTGCTCTGATACTAATTTGGCTAACTCTGTAGCATCACGTGGACTTTTTAAACCTGACTCAAAATGGATCTCCATTCTTCCTCTTTTAGATTTTGTTAATCTGTCAAGCATTATCCCTGATGTCTGTTTCCGCTTGCGTCGTGGTGCTAGTTCAACAACGAATATGGAAAGTGTTAGTGTACATCAAACTGTGAGAATACATATAAAGGAGCATGCAACTGCAACTTGAATCGGTCAGGTACCGTCTTGGTGTTGATGCTCATGAGGTTCATCTGATCTTGCCAAGTCCTGTTGTGTCAGCAGTGCTTCGGAAGTAGTGTTAGGTGTGAAGGCAGCTTGGGAACTGGCCAGTTCCGGAGCAAACGAACGAGTAACTCGTTGAGATGCTGGTACAGTTGAAGCGGATGCTGCAGCTGATGCAGTAGGTGATACTGTGTTTGTAGATTTAGCCGGTGGACTTGGACCTTCTACTGCACTATAAGTACCAGCAGAATCTGGATGGCAAATCCTTTTCCATTTCACCCGGCGAGTAACACCACTCCCTACTATATTATTTTCCTTGCTCTTTTTTGACTTTGCCATGTCAAGTCGTACCCACAACACAAAAGAATAAAATCGCTCTTCAGAACTCATTGATGCATGATACAGACAAGCAATACTTTGATGTAAGACAACCGTATGAGGATGGAATATGTAAGAAAAACAGGACGGCATGACATATTCACAGCTACGATGTGTAAACTAAGCAGAAGGATTTTCAAGAAAATAGAAGTAATGCAAGCTAGACACCATATGAAAGATGCAACCAATATTACTCTGCCAAGTTAAAAGTGTCTTGTCATAAGTGGCAATTCGAAAAATTAGAAGCAGTACAACGTAGAAATCAATGCAAGATGCAACCACTATCAAACTGCCATGTTAAAAGTGTCCAATCATGAGTGACTGATGCGGGATACACAACAGCAGTACTTTGATGTAAGAACATGGTATGATAGATAGATGCAGTGTATTCTAGACACAGAACGCCATGTCATATGCACATGTATAATGTATGAACTCAGCAGGTGCAATTTAATCAAAATAGAAGAAATACAGGCTAGACAACATATGCAACATGAAACCAATTATCACACTGTCAACTTAGAGCAAGCACCTGCGATGGTGGAGTACGGGAGATGAACTCATCATGTAGACTTGGGACTTCAACTTCATTAGCAGTAGCAGTGGCAAATCTAGAGAGTCTCTGTTTGCGTCGGTGCGGAGGACCACCAACATCCCCTAACTTACTCTTTTCCTTCCTATTTTCTGATATTGCCTTATGAAGTCAAAACCACAAGAAGATGAATAAAATTAGCTCTGCATAACTGGTTGATGCATGATACAGACGAACACTACTTTGATGTAAGGCAAGCGCAGGATAGGAGGATGGAATATATACAAAAAAGACAGCGTTTCATATTCACACGTACGATAGGAGGATGGAATATGTATGAAAAAACAGTAAGCGGAAGGCATTTCAACAAAATTAGAAGAAATGAAAGCTAGGCACCATATGAACATGCAACCAATATCACTCTATCAGGTAAAAGTGTCTCGTCGTAAGTGCCATTTCAAGAAATTAGAAGCAGTACAAGCTAGAAGACAATGCAAGATGCAACCTACATCACAGTCCCAAGTTAAATGTGTCTTATGGGTAAGTGATCGTTGCAGGTATAAGTTGTAAGCTACGCAGATGCAATTCAACATAATCAGAAGCAATACAAACTAGACATCATACGGAAAACGCAACCACATATAACAGTTCCAATCTCATCATGTACACGTATGTTCTAGAAACAGGAACACGTGTCATATTCACAGTCATTATGTGTAAAGTAAGCAGATGCAATTCAACAAAGTTAGAAGCAATACAAGCTAGACATCATACGCAACATGCAACCACATATAATAGTGCCAAGTTAGAGCAAGCACCTGTGATGGTGGAGTAGGGGAGATGTGCTCATCATGTACACGTATGTTCTAGAAACAGGAACACGTGTCATATTCACAGGCATTATGTGTAAAGTAAGCAGATGCAATTCAACAAAGTTAGAAGCAATACAAGCTAGACATCATACGCAACATGCAACCACATATAATAGTGCCAAGTTAGAGCAAGCACCTGTGATGGTGGAGTAGGGGAGATGTGCTCATCATCTACACAGCTACGTTGACTGTCTAGCCTTGCATTGTCTTGCGAATCTTGTTGGGAGGATGGCAGAGTAGAATATGTAGAGAACCTCCGTTTCAGTTGCTCGGAAGGACCACCATCATCCAATGCCTTGCCAATTTCCTTCAGCTTTATTGATTTTGCATTGTGAGGTCAAACCGACAAGAAAAAGGAATATAATTCGCTCTTCAGAACTCATTCATGCATGATACTGACGAACACTACTCTGATGAAAGGCAAAGTCATGATACGAGGATGGAATATGTACAAAAAAATGGACAACTTGACATATTCACACCTATGATGTGGTAACTAAGCAGAAGGCACTTCAACAAATTAGAAGCACTGCAAACTAGACACCATATGAAAGGTGCAATCAATATCACTCTGCCAAGTTAAAACTGTCTCGTCATAGGTGGCGTTCATCAAACTAGAAGCAATACATGCTAGAAATCATATTCAAGACGCAAACCAATATCACACTGCCAACTTAAAGGTGTTCCATCATAAGTGACTGATGCAGGATACACAAGAAGAGTAGTTTCATGTAAGAACATGGTGTGATAGACAGATATAGTATGTACCAAAAACAGGAAAGCGTGTCATATTCACACGTATCATGTGTAAGCTAAGCAGATGCAGTTTACACTAATTAGGAGCAATACAAGCTAGACACCATATGCAACATGCAACCAGATATCACACTGCCAAGTTAGAGCAAGCACCTTGGATGGTGGAGTAGGGGAGCGGAGACTTGGACCTTGTAATGCACTATCAGTACAAGGAGAATCGGTACAGATGCTCCGTTTACGTTGCTGCAGAGGACCACCATCATCGCCTTCCTTACTCTTTTCCTTCCTCTTTCTTGATTTTGCCTTGTCAAGTCAAACCCACAAGAAAAAGGAATAAAATTTGCTCTTCAGAACTCATTGATGCATGATACTGACGAACACTACTTTCATGTAAGGCAGCCGCATGATAGGAGGATGGAATATGTATGAAAAACAGGACGGCGTGACATATTGACATGTATGATGTATAAAGTGTAAACTAAGCACAAGGTGCTTGAACTTGTTAGAATCAATGCAAGCTAGAAACCATATGAAAGATGAAACCAATATCACTCTGCCAAATTAAAAGGGTGCCCTAACAAATGTATTTGACCAAATTAGAAGCAATACATGGCAACAGGCTAGAAATAATATGCAATATGCAACGAATAAAGGTGACTCATCGTAAGTGATTGATGCAGGATACAGAAGAGAGGTAGTTTCATGTAAGAACAAGGTTAACACATAGATGTAGTGTGTACCAAAAATAGGAAGGCATGTCATATTCACAGGTATAATGTGTAAACTAAGCAGATGCAATTTACCCTAATTAGAAGCATTACAAGCTAGACACCGTATGCAACATGCAACCACATATCACACTGCGAAGTTAGAGCAAGCACCTGTGATGGTGGTGTGGGGGAATTGCGGTCATCAACTAGAGAGCTACGTTGACTATCTTCATTTAGCCTTGCTGTTTCTTGAGAATCATGTGGGGAGGATGACACTGCACTCTTTAAACGAGTATGGCGTCTCACAGTAACCCACTCGGGTGACTGTCTCATCATAAGTGATTGACGAGGGATACAAAAGAGCATTAGTTTGATGTACGAACATGGTTAATAGACATATGTAGTATGTATCAAAAACAGGAAGGCATGTCATTATCAAAGGTATAATGTGTAAAGTAAGCAGATGCAATTTAACCAAATTGGAAGCAATACAAGCTAGACACCATATGCAACATGCAACCACATTTGACAGCGCGAAGTTAAAGCAAGCACCTGGGATGGTTGTGTGTGGCAATTGAGATCATCAACTGCAGAGCTACGTTTACTGTCTCCAACTGCTGACACTGCATCCTTTAGAGCGCTGAAAAGCTTAGTGCTTATCTTCGAATTACACTGGAGCGACTTCTGTCTTTTCTTTTCAGCATTCATCAACACTGCGTCAGAGTCTGAAATACCCATGCATAAAAAACAATAGTGTGAGTATGGGTGAAGTGTGTGCACAATTAGTACAGTGTAAAGGTAGCAGATAGCAGGTCGGTGAGAAATAAATGACGGGAGACATATGATAGCTCTACAACATGCATGGCACACTAAATTACTACAGGATTCTATGAAAATAACATTCGACTGAAAACAAATAGGTCAGTCCATTTTTTCTGCACCGTCCGATGTACAAAGAACGGGCAGATCGCCTTCATCTACCTCCAGCCAGTCAGTGTTGACGATCTTCCTCGAAACGGCAGCGACCACCGGCCCAGTCCCCTGCCTGCGCCCTCCCCTCGACCTCACCGCACCGCCGTGCTTGGCACCGCCCCCCGGCCATCCATTCAAGCCCCGCCGACCTCCAGATCGGGCGCAAGCAGCTCCTGCGCCCCACACCCCTATGATAGACACCGATGCGCCGCTTCCCCGGCGAACAGGCGGACTAGGTGCTCCGCGCGCCTAAGCGGGTGCTGCTTCTTTTAATTGCGGTTCGACTGACCCTGAATTGAAATCCAGGCGGGCTACTGACCTCTAGCAAAGGTGAAATAGTAAAGGGAGGAAACCTTGTGCATTTAGTATCACGAGGAAGATGCAGTAAGAAGCGCTCAACTAGTTTCTTTCGTGGGATGAATACGGTGTGAGCAGAGACGTAAGGTTTGCACGAATAAGGGAAGAGGAGTACCTCTTTCTGCTGGCAGTGTTGTGTCCTCCTTCTGTTTTTCCAACGATCTTCTTGTGGTTCGCTTGAAACGAGAAGTTGTGGAGGACGGTGCAGCCTTGGACGAACCCATGGCCAAGTTGTTGAGTGTGGTGCGGTGGCCGTCTGTCGGCGGCGGGGAAGCAGATCCGAGGCGGCGAACGACGGCGTAGCGGGAACAGCTCCTGTGCGGTGGACGGTTGCGACAGTGCAGCGGCAGCAGTGAGGCGCAGGACGGCGTGGTCAGAGTAGTTCTGGTACGGCGCACGTCGGCGTCGGCATCGTGGAGGCAGCTCTACCTCGGCTTCAGCTGCTAAGTCCTTGAGGGCGTTGCGGTTGCGGTTGTGTTGGACGACGACATCGGGGTACCGGCTCCGGCGTGATGGAGGAGGGCGGCGGTGGATTGGGCGCTATGGGGTGGAGGACGGAGGAGGCTGGGGTTTCGCGGCTGGTGGAGAGGGCGTTTTGGCGCCCACGGAGTATGAATGGGGAAACGAAGGGAGGCGGGGAACTAAGGGGGAACAATGTTTCGGTTTGGGACGCGCTTGTTTGAAATTTGGGGAAAGTTACAAACTTTGCCCCCATCTAAAATTTCGGACATATTGCGGGTTGGGGGTAGGACAGTAATCTCAGGTGTCCCAAATGTGGGCGGGATAGATTTCGGCCGAGCGCATGGGTGTTTAGGCGCCCACGGCGTATGAATGCCTCTCGGAGGCGGTTGAGACTGGCGTCTTGGTGAAGTTACAAACCTACCCCGGTTTAGACCTTTGGACATCGGGCCGATAGGCTACACGGGCCAGAGTCAGGACAGTAATTTCCTACCACCAAACATTAGTCTCGCGCGGTTTCGGGTGACCAGAGGCCTATTTGGCGCTTCGTTCAATATTTGGGAGCAGAAGCATTAACGTTTTCGGTTCTCTTGAATTGAACATTCAGGATTTGTCAAACTTCACAAATCTTTACTCTTGAAAATCCTAAAGCTACGATTATTTTGGAATGGAGGTGGTACATTTGAATATACATTGTACACGAGTATATATTAAAAAATATGCAACTTACCTCAGTTCATGCATGGTTCCAGATATAATCTCCTTGGTTGCAAAAAAAAGTTAGACATGCGTATGAATATATATAGCATGTTCAAACGCACAACAAAGATTGATGCCCCCTTTTACATCTGATTTACAAATGCCATTATCTCGGGTTCAAATAGATGAATGCACTTCCTATGAATTCGAATCTTCGAAACCCCCTTTATGTTGAATTCGACATGTATTCTATTTCGTAGCTAGCAATTTGGAATGTATCCATGCAAGTGACAAATGTATAAAGTGCTTCACACTAACAACATGGAGTGCACTAATTAATGTTTATATATGAATTGCAAAAGCATCCATTGCCTGTATTTCAAACCGCTCTCACTCTATGGATCGATAATATGAAATAAACACATGCACATGCTAGAATTCAATAGAGTATGGGTGTCTGATAGACCGATTTTCGTCCATACGCAATTTGCAAAATTCATGATCTCATCCAAAAATAATAATGCCATTTATATTTTAATTTAATGCGTAGAACCGCCTTTTACACGTAGATGCACTATGCCTCGGCCCGTTCTCACAAACGCGCTATATATCTCTCTATCTACCGCATAAGTGCACACACTTTATATGCATCGGCATTTCTCTTTCACACATGCTCACAATCTCTCTCGGGGTGTCGGGGAGTCTCACGCACATGCTCTCTCTGTATCTCTCTCTCTCTCTTTCTGACTACTATGTACCACTCTTTTCACTAATCTCAGTTGGAAAACACTATTTCTCTCACATGCATATATACACACGCACGGTCTCTACTAGCCCTCTATACGCACATATATGTGCCTACGTGTCTCCCGCACGCACATTATCTTTAGGCCTCTCTCGCACACATTGCCCCCCCAGACACACCTCTCTCTTAGTAGTTGGCAGATATGATTCCATCATATCATTCGGTAGGATATCCCTGACTGTTAGGCTGGATGGTAATACGAGGCAAAGTTTTACCCTAGTTCGGACCCTTGCAGTTGAGGAAAAAGCCTACTCCTGGTACTGTATATTAGTGATAGGGGTGTGTACAAAGTACACGTGAATACCAGGCATTGTGCGTGTGTGTATACTATCGACGAACTAGCCCCCAAGCTTCTATAACATACTGGGGGCCTAGGGTTACAAATCATATATAGTCGGCTTATCACCAGTGGGGATAGAGTCCTCCGCGACTCTGGTAGCTAGCTTCGTGTTGTACGCCGAGTCCTCCACATGGGTCTTCGTATAACGCGTCTCGATCCAACCTATGTGGCGTAGGATGGAACCGACCCATGAGTCCTCATGTTGACCCACCACAACTAGAAATGATGTGCCCACCACACCACACACGCAATCGGCCACTAAGAAAATAAGCATATACAATAGTACAATGTTATACATGAAAGTTAATTGCATGGTGCATCCAAAAATATTTGTTCTGCATTGTGAATGTTTATATATTCTCCTAAAATATTAGTCACGGGAAAGAGAAACGAAGGGCATATCTCTCCTTGTCTCCACCGGACATCCCCTCTTTCTACACCACTTTCACGTACGCACACAAACTATCTCTCGGCCCTCTAAAAGTATGCATGCCCACGACACATTCACGCATGACGGTCACTGTATTTCAAGCTAAAGCACTATACGGTCACTGGAGTTCAGAATATGCTCATTACGGTCACCGTATACATTCTCGTGGTGATCATACGGTATCTAGCTCACGATACGTCTCCGTATTTTCTTGATGACACTGACGGACTTTGCATTTGATGCGTGCTCCGTATTTTGTTGACGACACTTACGGTCATTGTATTTGAAGCGAAAGCACGATATGGTCACTGGACTTCAGAATAAGCTCATCACGGTCACCACATACATTATGTCGTGCTAACCAACATGTGGTTGGATGGTTAGGAGGACAGTGGTTTCTCGAGCCCACCAGGGTTAAAGTCCCGGTGCTCGCATTTATCCTGGGTTAATTTCAGTATTTTCCGGCGATGTGCGTTCAGTGGGAGGAGACGTTCCACTCGACTACGAGGCACCTATGGTGACTTCGTAAAATCTCAAGATCATATGCTGGCTCACTCTCTCGAAGGTGCTCATAGGGGTAGGGTGTGCGTGTGTGCGCTTATAGCGGTGAGTGCTTGCGCGTATATATGAGCCCTTGCGTCTGTACCGTGTTAAAAAAATACATGTCATGATTATACGGTCACTGGCTCACCCGTACAACTCCGTATTTTGTTGATGACACAATCAATTGACCAGTCAAACGTTCCACGTGGCGCAACTAGTGTTGCACCATCGGGGCGCGTAACCGTGGGGCCCACCTGTCAGCCCGTATATGAAAGAAAGAAATGGTAGTTTGAGTCTGTACTGTGTTAATAAAATACATTTTAGGGTGATCATACGGTCACTGGCTCACCATACAGCTCCGTAATTTGTTGATGACACGATCAATTGACCAGTCAAATGGTCCACATTCAGCAGCGCACATTACCATAGGGCCCACCCGTCAGCGCGTATATGAAGGACAGAAATGGTAATAAATTAGTGGTCGGTGGGTACTCGAAGTCGTGAGACCTCTGGTTGGCAGTCGCCGGCGGTGGGGGGCGCGTTGATTGGGCGGTGGGGTGGGGATCGCCGGAGAAAAAGCTCGGCGCGGGGGGGCCTAGAGGGATGGCCGGTGCGGCGGCGGACCGGCGGTGGGGAGTGGTTTCGGGGCGGGCGGGGCGGCGTCGCGGCGCGGGCCGGCCGCGGGCGGCGGGGGCCGGCGGTTCGGCCGGTGGTGGCTGGCGGCTCAGGGGGTGGAGTTTGATGATAAACTGCAGGCCCTTGATTTCGTATCCAACGGCTGGAAAATCTAATGACCAGAGATGAAAAAGTCAGTCGACTGACGTGTAGCCTCACCCCGCACGTACACATGCACGCACGCAAGACACGCACGCATGCAGGCGTGCAACACTGACACGTACACATAACGAACACACGCACGCATGCAGGCGTGCAACACTGACACGTACACATGCACTCACGAACACACGCACGTACGCACACATGCATGCAACACTGAAACGTACCCTTGCACGCACGCAACACTCGCATGCCTGCATGCACACATCACACGACGCAAGACACACACTCAACCTATACATGCATGCACCCTTTGTTAAGGACATGGATTGTTACGGGTATTAATCAATCTTATCTGTGATAAGCAGAACATTGATGTTTGCAGCGGTCTTTATGAATCACAACGTATCGAACGGGCTATCAACATAGTAGGCTTATCTACATGAAAAGGATGACGTCACACTCAATGAACAATCATCGGTTTATGAAATGCCCGCTTCTGACCGCCCTGGCCCACCAAAGGTTCCTCTGCTGTGCGCTGCCTGCGTTGGGTCACTGACATGCAGGCCATGTACCCAAAGAGCCCACACGTCAGTGGAAGAACGGCGCGGTGTCCTACGTCAGAGTCGAGGGCGCCACTCGCTGCACGCCCGACTGAACACGCCTCCTTGCCGCATTCAAACGCCTCCATGAAACCCGCCCGTGTGGAAGCCGAGAAACCCACTCTGGACACACGTCCGTTCATGACCGGGCCGGCATTAAACGCAACGCCGGCCGAGCTCCTCCCGTCCGCCGTCTATTTAATCTCCTATTTAAACGAGGCCAAACGCCGGCCAAGAATCGCACACCTCCGCCGCTCCCCTATCTCCTCCTTCACCATTTTGTCCACTCTTACAATGGCTTACGAAGAGTAGTTATTCCGCACAAGCCATTTGTCTAGGTTTGTATCTCTCACACACACCCACGTAGGTGGGGGACGTGCACGAAGAGAAGAGGTGCACGCACGGCGCACGTACTCCCGTCTCTTTCCCAACCACACCCGCGCGGGTACACGGTGGAGCTCATTTCTGTACGAAAAGGCAGCCCACGTGGTAATTTGACCGTGTACTGGTTGTCCACTTGGTGGAGGGAGGATCGTCTACCACGGGTGAACAAACAAATTGCGACCTGACGCGTTATGTTAAAAAAGAGGCAAACCATGTGGGGCCTACCTTAGAGGCAAGGCTCTATACTCTGGAGTACTTTTGATGTGTCCCGTCAACTCGCAGAACGAGGAGAAGCTTGCTTAGTACGCCGTCTCCCCCGCCCACGGGCGCGGTGGCTCGCAGGATGAGGTGAAGCTTGCTTACTAGTAGTAGTACTGTACGCCTTACGCCCGCTCCCTCGCCCACGCGCGCGGTGGCTCGTAGGACGAGGAGAAAATTTTACTACTCCCTCCGTTTACTCCTCGTCCCTACTACCTTGGTTAGAGAGATTATCATATTGTTTGGAATATATATGTCCTTTAGTACTCCCTCCATTTACTTATACAAGGCCACTATAAAAAATACATTTTGCATCTATACAAGGCCACAAATAGTAATCGAGACAAAAGTTACTACTCCCTCCTTTCCAGTTTATGGCTCAATTTCAAAATCTCTCCAACCAAGGTAGACGGTGAGTGGTCGAATTAATTTCGTACTCCTAGTTTGCACAAGTAATTAGTACGCTCGTTTTTCTCAAGAAGTTATGTTTACCGAGGCATTAATTAGAACGAATGCATGAATGACCACTAAATTTCCATGAACTTCTACATGCATTGGTGAGTTTTCTCTTGACACTGCTTGCATCGGGTGATCTAACGCACCTCGAAATCCAACATGTGATGGTACTACTACTAGTAGTAGAATTGAGACTTATAAAACGGAAAAACGAATGTTTTTTAGATGAGCCCTATAAACCCTAGTGGGTACGTACTCCGTAAAATCAGATTTTCCCAAAACTAAGTCGCTCAACCTTTATTTGCTTGTTTCCCTTCCTGCCTCCTTGCCTCGAACAGACTATGCCAAACTCCCCTGCCTGCCGCGCGGGAAAAGACCCGCCCTCGCCTTTTTTAGTCCGGGTTTGTATCGATGGATCGCGCGAAGCAGCAAAAACCCAAGCCGTGTCTTGTACTCCTCCGTCGACGCTCGCTTTCATGAATTCTGTACTTCCTGTCGCCGACATGTGGGACATATAGCAACCGGGTCGACGTGTCAAGCACCAAATAACAGTGCAGAACAGCAGGGGGACGCACCCCAGTCGTACCGCCCCAGTAGTAGTAGTAATGAGCAATGAGACGTCAAATCACAATGCCGCACCTTCCCAGACGGACGAAGCAACCATTATTTCACACTTCGGTTCGCCATCATCTCAAACCACGTAGTATTGCTTCTGCCTCAAGAGGGACACGCGCATCGCCTTGGTACATCATGACACGTGGGACCGCATGACAGGCCATGCTCCCCCGCCGATCGCTCGGTAAAATCACCTCATTTTTACTACTATACTTCCTCCGTATCGGTTTACATGGCATGCACGTCGTTCTAGGTTGAGAATTTAACTGGCTATATATGTGATGAACAGTATATGTTTAGAAACTACATCCGCTTAATAATCCAATGATATACTTTTTGTGACATAGTAACTCAGATTTAGTTAGTCAAATGGATGACCTAGAATGACGTGCACGCCCTATAAACCGAGACCTCTTAAAAAATGAGACAGAGAGGATAGTTCAGGACATATCTTTTTAGATCAATATGGTCGGGATTCACCAAGGAGCAAAACCAAGTGGTAGGCTAGGCTGCACCTGTCGTGTTGGCGTAGCGACTCAAGCAGGGTCAGTCCGCACACGAAATGGCGACACACTTAACAGGACCCCTTTGGCCGACATGTGGCTCATCCACCGTCTTGTTCCACGTGCGATGCACCAAATTACAGTTTGGAACAACGGTTGGAATTGGAGGCACCCCGGTCGTAGCACCGCGGTAGTAGAAAATGAGCGATGAGGGGTTAAATCACAAAGCCCCACCTTTCCCGCATTAAGCTGGACGGACGAAGCAACCATCATTTCACTCTAGGGCGCAAGAGCATAAAGAAAAGAGAAAACCAATGATGCGTGCGGCAGCTACCTAGGGCACCCTAGGGTAGGGGTCTCCACTACAGATCATTTTTTTGAAAGCGCCTCCACTACAAATCGGCTTCTCCCTCGTCCTCTTGAAGAAAACCGATGATGCGTGCGGTGGTAGGGTTTGTAGGAGTACTACTAGGGCGTGCGGGGCCACGTCGTAGTAAACGGGAGAGGGATTGAGTTCGAGTCGACGCCTTAAATATGTGTGGGCCGCTTGGTTTTAGGGGAACGAGGCAGCATTTTGGGTTCGGGGACCAGTGGAGATATAGTACGTACAAAAAATTGTGGACGTAGGTTCGACCGAAAGGCAATGATGCATGGGCCCTGCATTTTGATATACCCGGGGCCGCGTGAAATTTGCTACTCTACTCAAAACTAGTAAGGTACACATGCATTGAACGCATGAGATTTCGAAACCAAATTATGAATAAATACACACTATAGCATGTAAAGCTTTGAGTCATATATGCATGATGTAGATGTTCGTTTAGTTCTTATAGTTCATCTCATTCAAAATCAATTAGTTTTATAAAAATGTTAAGATTCATGGGGTTGTGCATTGTAAAGCATAAAGTAAAAAACAAATAATGGCAATTCATTTAGAAAAAAATCAATTATGATACGGAAGATTCTAGAACAAAGGAGAAGTGCTTGTGTTTTGAGGTTTGTGCATTATGCTTAAGTTCAACCATGGAGTCTTCTAAATTGTACATGTGGCAGATCTGGTGGAATGTTGATGATATCCAACGGCCAGTAGTGCTCGGATTTGCCATCTCTGCACTGTCGGATTAGCTTCATCCAGCGACCATCTTTCAAGTTATTCGCACACTATATAGTTCTTGTGCCATAGTTGCATGTCTTGGAAAAAAGCTACTAGTGGGTTGTACTAGCTATTTAGGAATAGAAGATGTATACATGGAAGTTGTAGGGAAAGAGATGACATGGAGTATCTCAATTCCTATGAGTAGGGATTGGAAAAGAGATGTCATTTGGTTGACATCATAGGAACTTTTCTATTGAATCTAGAGATGCCATGTATCTCAATTCCTATGAGGAGGGATTAGAAAAGAGATGTAATTTGGTTCATATCATAGGAACTTTTCTATTGAATATACGCTAATGTTTATTTTCCTTTGAAATTATGGGAGTATAGGAATCCATTCATATGAACCAAGTGGCTCTAAAGCTATAGAAATGATATCATGTTTATTTCCTTTGAAATGTGGAGTATATGAATCTATTCCTATGAACCAATTGGCTCTAAAGGAAAAAATCCTATAAAAATCATATCATATAGAGTTCCTATGATATTCCTCCACACCAAAGGATGGTTGAAATTGCTGCAGGTGATACGATGGTCTTTCTTTGTAGACTCCTCCCCCATCTTTATAGTTACCTCTCGAAGATGAATGAAATGATATATACAGGGTATTCTACATGTGCAATTTGGTACACGAAAACTCGGTAAAAGTTTGCGAGGTTCGAATTTTCAATAAAGCTATATGCACTGCATTTTGGAACGGAGGGAGCATACGGCAGTTGCTAACACTCACGTGGAAGATTTGTGTGTAGGAGGAGTGGCTGTTCTGTTAAATGACATGGCAAAACTGACACTGTCGGATGCCGATCTAACGGTTCTTACGGCGTTCGTCAGGAAAAGGCTTGTGGCGAACGTTTGTCGGATAATGATTTACGGACACATGCATTGCATTGATACGTGCCCCCTCTCTCTCACGCACACGCACCCTCCCGAGTCCTCTCGCACCCACCGTCTATCTGCAGGTAGACGTCACACACATATGTGCTCTTCACACCCTACCCTCAGAACTTCTAAAAAACAAAAGACGTCGCGCACATTTTATTTTAGCTCACACGTCACACACTTATACTATTACTCTTGTGGCGAACGTTCTTTGGGCATAGTATATTGTACTCTCACGAAGAGAAGCGGTGCACGCACGCACTAGTTCTCTCACACCCACTCGCGGGTACACGTAGGAGCGCATTTTTTTGAAGCTGGTACAACAAAATCACTCCACTATATATATAAGCAGGAGCCTTAGCGCTTGCTTTACTAGGGTTCCTCTCGTTCACTCTCTCATGCTCTCCAGATCTAAGCAAGACATAGGTGGCCACACTCTCTCTCAGCTCACGGCTGGTCACAAATCCGGCCGGACAACCTCGACCGGGGCAGGGGTGTAGGTGCATCGTTCACGCTGTCGTCGGCGGCGAGGGAGGAGACCAACGGCTGCCCGCGCGTCCCGATCGGCGGCCGTGCCGTTCTCTCCGAGAGAGCGCCGGCTCCGGAGGGCCTCCGACCCCTTCTTCCTCCCTGCGGTATTGTGGCCAAGATGCGGCCTCCCGACGCCGTCTTTGCCACATGCCGACGACCCTCAGGTATATATTCCTTCGAAACCTGCCTTGCTCTACTGCCCCAGCTCCCCACTTGGCTTCGTGTGGATCTTTTTCTACTTCCGTCCGCTGTTCCAAAGCCACCTAGACTTTTACTATTATTAGAGGTAAAGCTAGTTCATACAGTCGACTCTAAGAGTTGGTTCAAACAGGGAAGAAAGTGGGAAAGCTGTAGCATGAATCTAGGACTTGGTTCTAAGAGGAAACGGGGGAAAGTAGTAGATACTGGCTACCCAACCGGTCTCTTGGTTGAAAAGACGAAGAAAGCATGGTGGATGGCGAAGGGTGGGGGAAGTGGACCTATCTCTTGGTTGAAAAAGGAAAGAAAGTGACGGGTGTTGGGGGACAACGCAAATGAGAATGAGCAGGTCTAGATTTCCTGTGCTCACATAGGAAAATGTCGCCGAGGAGATAAAAAATGGGACAAATGCAGACATGCTGCCTGAGTGTTTGCCGCTCTCGGCAACCACATCTGCCTCACCACTTTATGCCCCTGCTGTCCCTACGCCCATATCGCTACCGTTAATGTAAAATCACATGAAGCATTAAGCAATGCCACCTAATGTCACTATAAGTAATGGTCTAGTGTCGTTGATAAACTGAAGCAATGCCACCACCATTTTATGAAGTGCTTCCGTCTTGCTTTATTTCCCATGAATTGTGTTTTTGCAGTTACACTTAAATCTCACACCGCTAACATTGCTTCATCCCAGTGGAACTGCACAAATTTGATTGCACATTTACTGACCATGTGCTACTCTCATGACAGTAATACTAATGCTATTGTTCTGCATATTAATCTAGTGGCAGTGTTGATGTGATGTGATGCTACTTACTTAAGGACACTTCCATACTGTCAATCTAGTGCCAATTATAACACAATAGATGCTGCTATTAATCATACGCCACTGCAAATATCTGTCACTATTTAAATAACCGTATTTCGTATTTGCGCAAATAGGGATGTCTGTCTCCGTATCGTTTCAGGATGTCTGTCTCCGCATCATTTCTATCCGCGCAATCAAAAGCACACACCTTAGTTTTAGTAGAACTGCGCAAAATGAGATGGCTATCCCTCGTTGTCGTTGTCTAACCACCCGTCTTCCAGGTATTCTTACATTGGTAGTTACTAGGTAGAATGACCAACGCAATATAAAAGAAGTTGATTCGTACGTTTTACTTCCTGATTGCAGTGTAGGGACGAGCGAAAACAACTGCATCCTAGTCCGAAATGCACTTTCTACCAGTTCATCCATGGACCAAGGACTAGCTGGCACGGCGGCACGGTGGTTTTTTGGACAGGTGTGCGGACAAGAGGCATTGTGGTCTGCTTATTTCTGCAAATAGCGGTGCTTAAATTTAGTGGAATGCACAAGAATTTCAGCTGGTCAGTACACTACATGGTTCAGTTCAGCATTCCAGCTGAGAACACAATTATAATTGGTTATTCTGGAATGAGAGAACCTAACCCTGGATGGTGGCAACAAGAAAAAACCAGAGTGAACTCCAAGAAATTTAAGCCTGCCGGAAGCCCCTTTGCTCAGAGAAGCCTTGCTTGTTTTTTTCCTGATTTGTAAACCTTCTCACAACTTTGTCTTTTGCTGTGAACTAGTATATGTTTGTTATGTTCTATGAATCATTGAGATGTATAAAATTTCTTAACTTATGCTTTTCAAGTTTTTTATGAAGCCGAGTTTAATGTGAGTGTTCCACATGAACGTTGGACTAGCACGTGAACGTTTGGAATTTACATTGTGGCCTCAGTTAACTGCATGAACCACTGTAACAAGATACATAGTTGCTTATATGTCAGACAGCAGATTGTTGATTGTTAGCTGGTCGATAGCCTAGTGTTGAAGCGAGCTGAGCCAATGTGCCGTGTTTTGCACAACTGCTTACAAGTGGGGTAGCACTAACAGTGTTTACAAGTACTTATGTATATGTTGGCGCACAGTTCTCAAACGAGTACTCTATTTCATCAAAACACACACTGCTCATATGATAAAACTAGTGAGGACGCATCTGTTTCGGCAACAATTACGATGATTCACGGGCACACAAAAGTAGCAGCAGTTCCCATAGACGGATTCAAACAGAGTACTAGCCCCAGAGGGCTCGATAACAGGCAAGGATAATTAGACAGAATCCAAACTACTATTAAACACTAGCTGGGGCAAGTATTTCATGCCTCGATCTAATTTGGGCTGGACACAAGACGGACCTTGCCATGAACATCATCGAGGACGTCCGGCAGCAGCTCAATCATGTGAACCTTCATGAAGACAACCTTGTGGCCTTGCCACTCATAAACTTGTTTGTGGAGGCATGCCACGTCATCTTCCTGTGTAAGCTTGACAAGAACAGTATGCCTCACAAACGAAGGAGTAGCTTTGAACTTCTTGTGCTTCAATACACCCTGGACAACACGCCTGACAACAGTGAGGCTGGAATACAACTCTTCATTGGTATAAGCGCAAATGGCTTCCAGGATCCAACAGCCTAAAAACTCTGTTTTCCCAGTGCGTATATTCAGGTCATCCGCCTCATAGCGAGTGACATGTACAACCACACAATCCTTGTCTGCATTAGGGCTCTAATTGAAACAGAAACAAATTCTGAATTACTTTCCAGTATAAGAAACACAAGTTATTTAAACCACTATCTATAGCATGGCATCGAAGCTAATAAAATTTTGCATTATTCATCACCACATACTTAGATGAAAAACCACAATCGAGATCGGCAAAGAAGAAAATCACCTTGGGCAGCTCAGCGGGGGGGACACATCCTCGAAGGGGGAAAACTGCTCCTGCAGTGCCACGAGGGCTATAACCTCAAATGGGGCGTTGACCATCTCAGTAGTGGCCGTGAGCGTATCTGGGGTCGGCTCGGTGGCTGCCTCCATCTTCTTGGAGCTCTCTGTCCCGTGGGGATCAGCCTCCCGCATCTGCTCTAATATCGGCAAATCTTTGCCTGGTTCTCCTTGGTCCATACTGACGAATACTAGGAGACCACTGAAAGGAAAACACAATCGCAATGACAATGAAACAAAAAAGAGAGTGAGGATCGGTTACTGATTTGCAAAAGTTCTTTTTTTTCTCTGAATGAAAATATACCAACATCACGGATCCGCTTACCTTCCCTTCGTTGGGAGAGAAGAACAGTGGCAGATGCGAGTGTTGCCTTTCTTGAAGACGGTGAGGGAGAAGGGGATTCAGCGAAGAGTGAAATGATGGTTGCTTCGTCCGTCAAACTTAGGCTGCGGGGAGGTGGGGTTTTGTGATACGACGGCTCGTTATTGCCGCGCTACGACCGCGGTGACTCTCGGCCTGCATACTGCCTTCTAATTTGGTGGATGGCATTTGGGCCCGCGCGCTGCATGGCCCGCATGTCGGTGAACAAAAGTATAATGGCATTCAGTAGAGGGAGACGTTTCGATGACCTAGGAGGAGCTAGAAGCGGTATTGTATCCACTGTACTAGTAGTAATTGTTTTTCTGGGTAGCTGTAGAGTGTCTCCACTGTACTAGTAGTAATTGTTTCTCTGGGCCCAAGACAAAACAGCCCATCCACCCTAGTAAATAGTAAAATCAATTCAAAAGTCCATATATTTACTGAATGAGAGGCGCTACCCACACCCAGCACACCGCCCCCCAAAAACCCTGGCTGTTCTTCTTCCTCCTCACTCCCACCCACCTCACGTCAGCTCGCTCCACTCGTACCCCCAAATTCCTCACCTCACTCCTACAGAAAACCCCAGTTGCCCTTCTTCCTCACTACTACAGAAAAACCCCAGCTCCCCTTCTTCTTCACTCTCACTACAACTAGGCTCGTCATTCGTTACTCTGCTCAAATCCGTGAGCGCGACGCGACGCCCTCGAGGAAAATGGAGTCAGCTGACCCCAGTGCCAAGAATATTAGGCTCCCGCCAGCGGTGATGCCTGTTGTAGATCCCGCACCCGGCAGCATGGGGAGAAGCAGCGACCCCGCCCCCACCGGATCCCAGGAACCCGTAGAATCTCGGGTGGACCGCATCAGCGATCTCCCGGACGCCGTCCTTGGGGAGATCATCTCACTTCACCCCACCAAGGATTGCTGCCGCATCCAAGTCCTCTCAATTCGGTGGCACCCTCTATGGCGCGCCGTGCCCCTTAATCTCGATTGTCATCAGCTATCTCTCTTCAATGATTTTGAAATCCCCAGAGCCCTCATTTCCTCCCACCAGGGCTCCGTTCAAAGCCTCTGCATCCCGTCATGCTACCTGAGAAAGCATACCATGCCCTGCACGGTGGACGCCTGGCTGAAATCCCCTGAATTCACAGAACTACAGCTGCTTGAGTTCTACTATTCCCCTGGAAATCACCTACCAGATACCGAACGCCATCTACCTGTGCCCTCAGCACCGATGTCCATCTCGCGGTTTTCCTCCTCTCTCCACACCGCCACCTTTGCGTTGTGCGACCTACCAGACAATCTGGTACTGAAACTTCGACTCCCATTTCTCAAGAAACTTTCACTTGTGTGGGTTCGTATATCAGAGGCCTCATTGCACAGCATCATCCACTCCAGTTGCCCTGCCCTGGAGTGCTTGGTGCTTGTTTTCCCAGTTAGAATCAGTTGTCTCCAAATAAAGTCGCCTTACCTTGTAAGAATTGGAATTTGTTTTGACGGAAGGCAGCTCATCATCCAAGATGCCCCTTCACTTCAAAGGTTGATCTTTGATTCTAGTTATTCACCGTTGCAAATAACCGTCCTCTCTGCGCCGAAACTGTAGACCTTGGGTGTAATACATGATCTCTGTACTCATTTCAATATGGTTTTTGGATCCACAGTTCTTCAGGTACTTTACATTATCATCTACACTTGTAACCATAAGCTGCATTTTAAATTTCTGCGCATAAGTTATATGTCATCTTGGAGTACACATTTTGTACTAATATTATGTTCTATGCTCAATGAAGAGTTTCTCCATCGATGGCCTATCAATGGTGCTGGATTCTGTCAAGATCTTATATATCCAAATGAATAGTTTTGATTTGAACAAGATTATTGGCTTGTTGCAATGCTTTCCATGTCTGGAGAAGTTGTATATAAAGGTGATAATTTCACGCACATTGGAAGCCCGTATATAGTGTACTAGAATAACCGTTCAGCTGTTGCTCTTTCGACACTCTTTTTTTAGACCTTAACTGTTTTCAATCTTCATGTCTATTTAGGCAACAGGACGGGGTAAGAAAGTTATAACCAATCGGTGGATTCGTAAGCATCGGAATTTTCTCACTTCTCATGAGATTTGATTGAAGACAATAACGCTAGACCGATATGTAGCCAACCGTGCAAACACTAGATTTGTCACATTCTTCCTGCTGAATGCGAGGTTAATATTGTCCATCAGGCTTAAGTTTATCAGCAGCATGGTTTTGACGGATGGGTATGTGGAAGAGCAAAAAAAGGAGTTTCAGGTGGGGAAAAGAGCTTCTGAACATGCTGGGCTTCTATTTACAACATATTGTGGTCATAATCCAGTAAATTTTACGACCCAGGATGTTCATTCTATGGACCTGACCGATCCATTTGACTGTGACTGACGAAAATAGTGCTGGAGTTAGATGTTGTTGCCCTTTTCAACCTGGGTTTTTTGTAAACCTGATGAACAACTAACCCTCGTTTGTAAGCTGGAGTTAGATGTTCTTGCCCTTTCCAACTCGGCTGTGACTGTCATATTTTATTTGAAGCAAGGCAAATGGCTTTACAGCGTTTAATTTAGAGTGAAATATTGTAACAACTAACAAATCCCAACCAAGGGAAATAACATCACTCTCGCCGGCTGCTTGAGCTCACTGTGCATTACAGAAGCCAAGTGATTAGCCCCCACCAGCACCCACAAACTTATTTCGAACTAGCACATCAAATGGGTTGTAAATTTTCATAGGAAAGGTTACATGACCGTGATAGATTTGGATTCTGACATATGGGACCCGCGAGGAAATAGCCAATCCAAGGTGGTGTCGACTTACTAGCCAGTCAACAAATGATTTTGCCTACCAGCCGTTGGATTGACATCCAACATCTGTCGTGTATCTTCTATCTCTTGTCATCTTGTTCCTCCAGCCACCCAAACCAAACACCCCGTCGGCTCCGCCTGCTCCCGCCTCCCATGGCTGGCCGTGCCTCCGCCGCCCTACCGTACGTACCCTCCAACGTTGGCTAGTCCCTCCCTCTATTCCCCCACACGTCCTGTTATTCTCCAGCGACGTCAGCCCCAACACGCACCCGCACCCGAATGAGTCAACCCTCGTACTCCCCTCCGCCTGTGACTGGACCGGCGCATCTTCCAGGGCTCCTGTTCGTTCCGTCCGAGGCCTCACCGTCGTCCTCCGCCTTGCGGCCTTGGTTCGCTCGCCGTGTGTGGTGCGCCGCCCTCTTGCGTTGTCAACGTCGTCAACAACCGAGAGGAACAAGGAGATGACTGTACGTGGAGAGGATGACAGTAGGGACCCACCAGCGTCATGGCAGTACGCAAGCAAGTGCCTCTATATTACAAGCCCAAAAATATGGTTCCTCCTAATGGTTGGACATCTGGGGCTCACGCCATTGTCAACGTAGTCAATACACGAGAGAATTACACTACGAGCGGCTGACACCAGGGACCCAGCAGGTCGCACAGATTTTTTTAGGAACAAGCAGTTGTTATTTATACTAGTTTTAGCGACGGATCAGGGTAACAACGGGGCTGTGCGGGGCCTGTGGCCCGTCTAGCCAGGGTTTTATTTATGATTACCACATCATGAGCCCAGTTGTGTTTTTTTCTTGCTGAAAATGGCTAGCCTAGTTCTATCTTTTTTAAAGAAATACCCAAACGAGACCTACTTGCTTTATCAGCCCTGCTGGGCTGCAAATCTTTCAAGACGAGGAGAGTTTCATTCGGTTTGCCCAGAAATGGGCTGTACATTTTTCAAACACATCAAACTGAGAATTAGTTTCAATTTTTTTTCATTACAAGATTTTAAATTCCATTGATTTTTATGCGTGGACAATTATTTGGATTTTATATTTATATAAATTATTTTTCAAAATAGTTTGAACGTGAATCAATATTTCAGGATTAAAAACAGTTGCCCGCACCAAAATATGCAAAAATTCGTATACTTTTTAACCGTGGCCACAATATGGGGTGTAATGCTAACAAAAAGAAGATGGGCTCCAAAAAAATGCTTAAGAATTAGTAAATGGGTTGTACATTATTAGAAATAATGCACACGAGAGCAGTGACTGTTGGATGTCCATCCAACGGCTATCGTGCTTCTTCAATCTCTGCTTTTCCTGCTCCAGCCGCTCAAACAAGCGCCGACGGGACTGCCTGCTCCATCCTCCCGCGGCCGGCTATGCTGCCGCGTAGGCCTCACCGCCCCACTGTACTCCCATCGCTGGCCTAGCCATCCCTCTACTCACCCATACCTGCTGTTATTCTTCGGGGACAGCAGACGAACCAGTAAACCCTCGTCCTCCTCCGCGTGGGAAACAACTGCCGGGTCTTCCCTGGCTCCGTGTCGTTCCCTTCCTAGGCCTCCCCGTCGTCAACCGCCCTGGTGCTCTCGGCGCGGCCTGGTCAACATGGTCAATGAACGACATCCATCGAAAGTGGACTGTATGTGGAGAGGCTGACAGCTGGGTCCACGGCCGCACGCAAGGAAATGCCTCCTTATTACGCGCAAAATAATGATTCCTCCACCTGACAGCTAGGACCCATGGGAAGGGCTTCTTTATTTCGTGAAAAAAAGTCCCCCCCCCCGCTGACAGGTCGGACCCACCAGCTATATCTTCGCGCGCAAGGAAGTGCGTCCTTATGACGCACAAAAAATGAATACCCCCTGCTAGCTGGGACCCACCATAGTGGGTGGCTGACTTGTGGGCCTACTAAGTTGACGGGGACAGAGGGCTTTGTCAACTTAGTCAATATGAACAATTCTAGCTCCAGTGACCGTACGATGTCCATCCAACGGCCATAGTGCTTCTTCAACCTCTGGTCTTCTTGCTCCAGCCGCCCAAAGCTGTGCCGGTCGTGCCGCCTGCTCCTGCCTCTTGTGGCCGGCTGTGCTGCCGCGGAGGCCTCACCGCCCCCATACTACTCCCACCGCTGGCCAGGCCATCCCTCCACTCACCCACACCCCCTTTTATTCCGCGGCGACGGCAGCCTCACACCGCAGCCGAACCAGTGAACCTTCGTACTCCTCTCCACGTGGGCATCCACTACCACGTCGTCCCCTTCCTAGGCCTCGTCGTCGTCCACCGCCTTGGTGCTCTCGGCGCGGCGTGGTCAATGTGGTCAACGACCGACTTCCATCGGAAGAGTACTGTACGTGGGGAGGCTGACAGCTGGGTCCACGGCCACAGCCCAGTTTTTTGTGATTTGCCAAGTAAGTCGCTTTGTCAGGCCTGTTGGGCTGCAAATCTTTCAAGACGAGGAGAGCTTCATTCGGCTGGCCGAGAAAATGGCCTATCAGTAATGAGAAATGGGTTGTACATTTTTAAAACACATTAAACTGGCAATTAGTTTCAAATTTCTTTTTTTCATTTCAAAATTTTAAATTGCATTGATTTTTATGCGTGGACAATTTGTTGGATTTTATATTGATATACATTTATTTTTTAAATCAGTTTGAATGTGACCCGAAATTTTGGGATTAAAAACAGTTCGGACCGCACCGAAATATGCAAAATTTCGTATAATTTTTTAACCGTGTCCACAATATGGGCTGTAATGCTAACAAAAAGAATATGGGCTCCAAAAAAACCTTAAGAATTAGCAAATGGGCTGTATATTATTAGAAATAATGGCAGATGGGTTGTATGCTGTTTTCCATAGATTTGAGGCTTTCCTAAAAAAAAGGTTGACGCACAAGCAGTGACTGTTGGATTTCCATCCAACGGCCGTCGTGCTTCTTCAATCTTTTCTCTTCCTGCTCCAGCCGCTCAAACAAGCGCCGACGGGACTGCCTGCTCCCTCCTCCCCGCGGTCGGCTGTGCTGCCGCGTAGGCCTCACCGCCCCACTGTACTCCCATCGCTGGCCTAGCCATCCCTCTACTCACCCACACCTGCTGTTATTCTCCGGCGACGGCAGGCGAACCAGTAAACCCTCGTACAGTCATACTCCCCTCCGCGTGGGAAACAACTGCCGAGTCTTCCCTAGCTCCGTGTCGTTCCCTTCCTAGGCCTCGCCGTCGTCCACCGCCCTGGTGCTCTCAGCGCGGCCTGGTCAACGTGGTCAACGACCGACATGCATCTGAAGTGGACTGTACGTGGAGAGGCTGACAGCTGGGTCCACGGCCGCACGCAAGGAAATGCCTCCTTATTACGCGCAAAATAATGATTCCTCCACCTGACAACTGGGACCCACCGGAAGGGCCTCTGTATTTCACGAAAAAAATGTTACCGCTGCTGACAGCTCGGGCCCACCAGTTATATCTTCGCACGCAAGGAAGTGCCTCCTTATTACGCACAAAAAAATGAATACTCCCCCTGCTAGCTGGGACCCAGTATAGTGGCAGGCTGACTTGTGGGCCTACTAAGTTGACGGGGACGGATGGCTTTGTCAACTTAGTCAATATGCACGATTCTAGCTCCAGTGACCGTACGATGTCCGTCCAACGGCCGTAGTACTTCTTCAACCTCTGGTCTTCTTGCTCCAGCCGCCCAAACCAGCGCCGGTCGTGCCTCGTGCTCCTGCCTCCCGTGGCTGGCTGCGATGTGGCGGAGGCCTCACCGCCCCTACTACTCCCACCGATCGCCAGGCCATCCCTCTACTCACCCACACCCCCTGTTATTCTGCAGCGACGCCAGCCTCACACCGCAGCGAACCAGTGAACCCTCATACTCCTCTACATGTGGGCATCCACTGCCGCGTCTTCCCTGGCTCCGCGTCGTCCCCTTCCTAGGCCTCGTCGTTGTCCACCGCCTTGGTGCTCTCAGCGCGGCGTGGTCAATGTGGTCAACGACCGACTTCCATCGGAAGAGTACTGTACGTCGAGAGGCTCACAGCTGGGTCCACGGCAGCCGCAAGGAAGTGCCTCCTTATTACGCGCAAAATAATTATTCTTGTACCTGACAGCGGGGACCCACCGGACGGGCCACCGTATTTCGCAAAAAAAACATTTCCCCCTGACTGCTGGGACCCACCAGCTACATCTTCGCACGCAAAGAAGTGCGTCCGGGCAAAAAAAAACAATTCGCCCCCTGACTGCTGGGACCCACCAGCTATATCTTCGCACGCAAGGAAGTGCCTGACAGTCAGGACCCACCTGGTCGAAGTGTACGTAGGGTTGTCATTCTGGTCGCAAACGTGTACGTGCATACTGGTCGATGTAGAGAGCGCACGTGTCGTAGTTGAGGCGCACATGTAGCATGTACACGTACGTATAGCGGCCAGTGTGCAAGAAAGAAAATACGGCCACGTACGTACATACAGGCGGGGTTTCGAACGCCTACTCGCGCATACGTACAGCCAGGGCTCGTGTACATGGCTGGGTCGGAACGGAGAAACTGCGTCGTCGTCGTGTTCATGGTGAGGCAACGGAATGCGTCGTGTTCATCGGGAGGCAACGGAACACGTGGGAGCCAACCGGCTTGGACGGAACAGCCGATGGAAACGAGGCCTGGCGTACCGCAGAACGGAGGAAACGGCCTTGTGTTCGACCGGCCATGTTCGAACGGGATCCTGTTCATCGGGAGGGGTCTGGCGTACCGCAAAATGGAGGAAACGGACCTCCTACGGTCGAAACGGGGGTCCTGTTGATCGGGAGGGGTGTGGCGTACCGCAAAACGGAGGAAACGGACTTGTGTTGGAGTGCTACTGTCAAAATGGGGGTCCTGTTCATCGGGAGGGGTGTGGCGTACCGCAAAACAGGACTCCACGGGATACTGTTCATCTCCACCGTCGACCCCCTCCAGCCTCCACGGGCTACTGTTCATCCATCGTCGACGTCCTCTAGCCTCCACCTGCGACTGTTCATCCACGGGCTCCTGTTCATCCAGCCTCCACCGCGCGCTACTCCACCAGCTACTGTTCAACCAGCCCTCTCCACGGGCTCCTGTTCATCCACCCCTCCACGGGCTACTGTTCATCCAGCCCTCCACCGTCTACTATTCATCCTGCCCTCCCCGGGGTGGTCCTGTTC